>NW_020539725.1:16346433-16396804 GCF_003426905.1 Ctenocephalides felis
TTTTTAACTTCTTGTAGGGTAAGTTATAGTATTAGCAAAAACCGAAAATGAAAATTCTTATACATGTTTACGTTTTAGAGGTTTCTGAACATTTTGCATACCTTAGAAAAAATCTATGTGCGTGTGTGTGTTTGGATACAAATTTTCGTCAACAATTTTGGGAACACGGTTCAACCGATTTAAATGATTCAAAAAACATTCGATTTCTATTGATAAGGAAACGAGCTAATAAAGGTTTGCTCAATACAGCGCAAAAAACGTTTAAAAATTCATTTTTTCAAAAAAGTCAGTTTTTATTCAAAAATTAAATTTTTCAAATTTAAAACAAAATTTAATATTTTCTTAATAGAAATAGTTTTTGTTACGGAAAGTTCCAGCAATTTGCCTTATCGATGCCATACACCACTAGTTGTTGTTATGTTCAATCAATAATAAGAATTTACATATTCTGTAAGCTGTGATGATGCAACTTTTCTCTTAAAAATATCGATTTCTTCACTTGTAAGTATATTTCAGATCAAGTTAACGCGGAAATCACTACTGCTAGATATCAGGCAGTAAATCAAAACAGGGGTCATGTTGTGGTAAAGCCAAAGTTCTTACTAATAAGATACTCTAAAAAAATAATGTTTTTTTGTAATTAAAGATCATGAGATTTGTTGTGATTGCTTTGATTGCTCTACAAAGTAAAAATAATAAAAAAAAATGCAACATTTTATCCCACGATTTTATACATTGTCATCATAAGTTATAGTAACTTAAAACTATTGTGGTAGCGAATCAAAAGTTTCAAGTGAAATTATATATTTGTTTTGGATTAATGCTCGGAATCTGTGCATTCATTATAAAATTTGAATTTTTCGTACACTAAACCATTTCTTAACATTTTTGGAGAGTTTCGAGTTGGTTATATTGTTTTTATGCTTCAAATTTTCCCCAACAAGCTAAGAGTATCAAAAAGCGCATTGAAAATGCTTTCTTGGCTAATCACAAAAATAATATTAATCGTCGAACAAAAGAAAACGATTTCGTTCTAAAATGAGAAAAAATATTATCCAATTAAGTAGAATACTTCTGTTCCAATGTATTTTTGCGCAAAAAGTTATCTTAAATTATTATTGATATCCCCACCATATGTAAAAGAGACATGTCATAAGTTCGATGTTCGATAATATTGAGTATTTAAAAAACGGTGGAATTTGCAAAAGTTTTAGTTCAAGGGTAACATTCGCCAGAGTTATATAGGACGAACAGAAACAAAACGGTAAATCACAATTTATATATTACTAATTAAATATATTAAATAAAATTAATTATTAAAAATATATTTAATAATAGGTAGCAAAATGATTATAAAAACAGTAATTTTCACATTACTGTTCGCTACCCTCACAATAGTGTACGGAGATGAAAAAGTCGTAACTTGTAATAAAGAAGACTTTCTAGAAGTTTTGAAAACTTCAAAAGAACAGATTCAAAAATGGAAAACTGCAACAAAAAGGCAGAGCTCTTCATTTGTTTAGAGTAGTTGAAGGTGCCGAAGAAGCCATGGATAAATACGCTGAGATTAGCAGCAATTGTGACGAAGAACAAAAGAGTGATCTTTATGCTGCAGGACTTGTGGCTGCATCCATCATTGCTGATGATACTGAACAAGCTGAAATGATCTTGCCTGCAATTAAAAATGAAGAATTTTTAAGTCAAATTACTAGTTTGTTCTGTGCATTTGATTGCAGTTATTTATTAAACTTCACGAAGAAAATGGAGAGCTCCGATTCTAAAATCCATATCTACAACGTTATTTCTAATCTTCTAGCAAAAACTGATGTAAATAATACAGAAATTATCACAACTTTATCATTTATCAAAGATTTGAATACAGCAGTTAATAACGAAAAAGATGAGAAAGTTGTTGTCGTGTTGAAGACATTATTTAAAAATGCAATCAAAGCTGATTTGGAATTGCAACATGAAAATTCTGAGCATTTATATGCTATCAATAAAGAAGTCACATCTGAAGTAATTCGTGAAGTGATAAATAAATATATTTCTTTTCCTATTACTGATGAGGATGATCTCGCTTTGTATCCTTTGTTCGACATATTAAAATGCACTTCTGACAAAGACGTCTGGGTAGACAACTTAGAAAAGGTTTTTAACATGCTTAAAGAAAATGATAAATTGAAATCAGTATATTCTGTACTACTTTTAAAAGCCGTGGTCCACTTAAAGAGAGAAGCTACTGAAGCAGGTGTAGAAAGACTTCAACATATAATTTCTGAAATTCCATCATTGATGCATACTGCCTTGGGAGCCGAATTTTGTTTTGGACTGAATGAACCAACACACCCCAACAAAGTATTCCTTGTATATAAGAACGATGCATACCAAGTATTAAAATTCGCACCAAATCCTACCGGATCAAAGGTGGTGCTCATCGGAGCCACAAGCAACTACAATTTTCATTAATCACCGATGACTTCGATTTATCTGAACCATTGTTTGACACTTTTCAATATAAAATTCCAAAAAGAAAAAGGTGATCTGACTGAAATGAAGAGAATGAATTCTGCAGGAAACAAAATAGTGAGAATAGTTATTTGCTTGTTTGCCTGTCGACCCTATGTTACCCTCAGCTGATTTAGATTTGAAGTACATGACAATTATCCAAAAAATGGCTCATTTCTACATGACCTCAGGTTCATGTAATAATGATAATGAAATTGATAACGAAGTTTAATGTCTTATTTGTATAAATTATTATATAACATAAATAAAAACATTCGAAATAGGCAAAAAATTCAGAAGTACTGAGTTGTATTGCCAACCTTGTGTCATGTGTTTTATTGATGTTTTATGTATTTATTGTATTAATATAATTTATTAAAATAAATTTTTATATCAAAATTTTTCTAATGCTCAAAATATATTCTTATTTTACTTAAATACATATTTCAGATCCAATTAAAACAGATTTCACTACTTTTTGATAAAGAGCTGTCAGAGGTGACGGTGAGTATTGAATATGGAACCTTGCAGTAGCACCAAGTTCTTACCATTGACATTAAGTAAAGGATTTTTATTTTATTGAGATATTGAATATACCAACTATATTCTGAACATACATAAAATACATAACTAGTTTCTATATTATAAACAACTTGCCACATTTTCTTTCTGAGTCATATCAAAATAATCAATCATTAACCATTTATTCGATTTTTTTACGGTTTCGATATTCATGGAGGAGATTGGATGGAATTCGAGATTCATGACGAGTTTAGGTTCAAGGTCATAAATTTAAATTTAAATTATATAAATGGAAAATTTTCTGGTTTATCTAATTTCAACGTTGTAATCCCCTCTTTGCAACATCTTATATAATCACTTTAAAAATATCAAAGAACTTATAGTCAGTTTTAAAAGAGACGTGTACATTAACTGATAAGTAGTTATTGTTAGATATACATTATTAAAAATCAGAATAAATTTGAATTTGATTGAATTTTATTAAAATATGATATTGAAAATTATACTTTTTACATTGTTTTGCACAATCGTGCTTACTCATGAGGATGAAGCCGCTGGCTATTGTGATGGAAACGAAAATTTTGACATATTCAAGAATTTAAAAGTGCAAATAGAAAAGTGGAAATTTCATAATCAAAACAAAAACTTTAATATACTTTATGTAATTAGTGAATTTCAAAACGCTTTATCAAATTATGAAAAATTAAAAAAGGATGCCCCTGGAAAGTGGATGGTGATATTTTTAAATTAGGTGATATTACGGCGGGAATTCTTGGCAAAAATTATATGTTAGTTGAATCCACAGTGAATCGTATAGCAAATGTTGAATATCTAAATCAATTTGTAAGTTTGTTTTGCGCATTCGACTGCAGTTTATTTTTAATTTTACTACTAAAATGGAGAATTTTACTGCAAAGAAACTCATTTATAATACTATGCAGAATCTATTACAAAAAACCAACGACACACATAAAGAAATAGTAACAACTATACCTTTCCTTGAGGATTTGAACAGAGCTGTTAAAGAGGAGAAAGATGCAAGAATTGTCTCAGAATTAAATACACTATTGAGTCTGGCTATATATGCTGATTTGAAATCAAAACATGATAATATTGAACATTTATATGCCATAAATAGTGAACTAACTTCACATATTCTTCTTGAACTAATCTTAAAATATACTTCTACTTCCATAAGTAATATTCACGATCTTGCATTATATCCATTATTTGACATAATAAAGTGTACAACTAATTTTGATATTTGGGTAGCTCATTTGGAAATGGTTTACGAGGTGTTTAAGGAAAAAAATAAATTGAAGTCAAAGCACGGAGTATTGCTCTTGAAGGCAATTAAACAATTGCAAAAAGAAGCAGATATATCAGCATCAGAAAAACAAAAACTTGACAAAATTGAAACTGAGATTCCTTCGATTATCCATACCGCTCTGAGATCCAAATTTTGCATTGGTGCTAAAGAAGCAATCCATAAAAGCAGAATTTTCATTGAGCTTGAAAATAACGAATTTAAATTATATAAATTTCAACATAATAATAATGGAACCAAGGCTTTACTGAGCGGAAATTCAAACAATTACTCATTTGCGATAATTTCTGATACTTTTGATTTTAAAGATCCGTTTATTAATAGTTTCGATGTGAATCTCCAAAAAGCACTAGGTGATTTTACTGAAGTACAACAAAACAACTTTTGTAGTGAAAAAGAGTCTAATTGGTATGCTTGTATGTATACAGAATCTTTACTACCTACAGCAAATTTGGATGTCAAATATATAACAGCTTTCCATGAGCTTTCACATTATTACTTTGCTTTAGGATACTGCCAGAGACAAGTTTCTTAAACAAATCCATACGTAAATGTAAAAACGAATCTGTACAAATATAAAAAGTGGTAGAACCAATGTTGTTTTATTTATATAAATCATATTTAGCAAAAATTTCAATAATATTTGTCAGGCACCTGTCTGACTGAGATATGAAAATAATGTATATATGTAAATAAAAAAAAATCATAGATTGTAAAAATTTCAAAAATAGAAAATCTCAATTATTTACAATTAGTTTAATAGCAATCAGAACTTAACGAGTACAATGCGCTATTATAGAGATTTTTTAAATGACAGTGTGATAAAATTATTATTAAAATTTTTGTATTACTGATTAAATTTTTATTGACGCGGAAATGCCACGAGACTTTATTTACTTTAAAATATATACATTTTGAATCTTTTGGCTACAAAATTGGAAGTAATATGCGGGTGAATGCGGTTCCTACAGTTTCAGAAATTTGAAGGTCATTTGATGAATCACGAAAATTATCGATGGTTATTTTTGCACTACGATCTGCGAGCAGTTTCTTTAGAAGAAGCTGCTAATTGCAAAAAATTCTGTTAATGTTTCGGCAAAAATGCCTAAAACGTTTTTGTGAATTCAAAAAACTATTCGAATGATATCAGTTGAGAATTAAAATAAAATTTTACTAAAAAATTAGCTGAGCTAATTTTTTGTAAAATGACCATATTAAGAAGAACACAGTATAATAAAAAGTGTTAAATAAGTTAAAGTTAATTACGTGATAGACATTATAAGTTTGGAACAATTCATAAATTTTCTGAAAGGGAATTTATTTTCAAAACAAGCAGTTGGAAATTTTATCATCACAATTTTAGAAGTTGCTAGATCTTATAATTAGTCCTTATTGATTAGGTTGATTATTTACACATTTCGGGCACTCTATGTAATTTGACTTAATGCCACTTACTAGTTTTCTTATGATTATGTTGCTATTAGAAAACCGATTATTATTTGTGTTAATATTTGTTTTTATTTCCAAGTACTTATTGGTACTAAGTACTTATGAGAATTTCTTTTAGAAACTCTAAATTTCCAGAATTTCTTTTAAAAGTATTGGGGCGTAAACTTTTTCCTATATTTATCAATATATTTTGCAAAAAATTATCATGGGTTATCATTGCTAACCCACGCTAATCAGAATTTATTACGGTACAATCTTGAAATGTGCTTTTAAACAAATGGATAATTCAGTTTGATAAAGACGTTCAAACGCATCTCACCTATGTTTAAAAAAATTATTTACGAATTTTTACGGCCCACAACATGATTTTAAAAGTATTAATTTTTGCACTTTTTGCCATAGTATACGGAGATGAAGTTAGTAATTGTGATGATCAAGTTATTTTTGATATATTTAGAGATTTAAGAACGCGAATACAAAATTCGAAGACTGAAGGTGGTGGACATATCGATTTACTTCAAGTATTTAGCGAAACGAGCACTGCTAAAAACAAGATCAACGAAATTAAGGATTTTTGTTCCCACAAAGTCGAACGTAATCTTTACGTACTGGCTGTTCTATCAGCAGGTATTTTAGCAAATAATACAGAAAAAAATGAAATAAAAAATACTGAAACAGCACTAGCATTAATCGAGGGCGATGAGTATTTAATCAATTTTGCAAGTGTATTTTGTGCTTACGATTGCAATTATTTTATCAAATTTACAAGAAATTTTGAGTATTACCCCTCCAAAAAACGTATTTATAATGCTATGCAAACTTTGCTGGAAAGAACTAATAAATATAATAAAGAAATAATTACAACTTTATCTTTTGTCGAGAATTTGCAGAAAGAATTGCAAGAAGAGACAGATGAACGACTTGTTTTGGAGTTGAAGAAATTATTACGCCTGGCTATACGTGTTGACATGGAACTAGAGCATAATCAAATAGACCATTTGTATTCTATTAATAAAGAATTGACATATGAGGTAATACACGAGCTTATTGGTAATTATACTTCTACACCAATTAAGGACATACACGATCTAGCATCTTTTCCGTTATTCAACATTTTAAAATGTACTGCAGATACAAAAATTTGGGTCGACAATTTAGCAACTGTCCACAGAGTGCTGAAAGAAAACAATAAACTAAAATCTATTTATCCTGTATTACTTTTGAAAGCTGCAAACCAATTACAAAGAACTGCTGATGGTTTAGAAAAACAAAAACTTCAAAACATCACATCTGAAATTCCATCGATTATTCATAAAGCATTGAATTCTCAAATATGCACTGGACTCGGTCAATCTGGTGAGCAATCAAGTCACCTTTTTATACAAATTGTAAATGATGAATATAAAGTATTCAAATTCTTACCAAGTAACACGGGATCAAAGGCTGTACTTAGTGCTGTAACTGATATGTACAATTTTTCATTAATTACTGATGTTTTCGACACGTCTGAAAATATTTTCCATAATTTTGGCATTGAGGTTGAAGAAAAAGGAGAATTTATTGAGATTCCTGAAGATGATTTATGCAATGGTACAAAAATTAACTTGTACGCTTGTTTGCCAACTGAACCAATTTTGCCTAGTGCAAATTTAGATATTAAAGATTTAACTGTTTTCCATAAACTTGTACAATATCACATGACTTTAGAAAATTGTAAAAATAAAATAACCCAAAACCATTCTGAGGTAGATAATGAATCAACTAATGAAGTATAATATATTAGGTTGTTTTTTTTATTAACACAAGATTAAAAAATTCTTTGAATCAAATTAAGCTATTATTATTAATAATAAATTGCATATATATTGCTATATTTTTATATTATGCACTAAACAACTTATAAAGGCAGCAAGTTTTATATTATTTTTTATATTCATATTTAAGTTAGTTGATTTTTCTAGTGGATGGAATCTTTGTAAACATACTCTTTGTAAACTTCATGATGTGTCCATTTGTTTGGTCAATTTTGTATCCAAACTGGACGATTATTAAAAAATTCATCCATGTAACAAAAAATTTAAAACAATTTATAATAAACATATATAAATAAACGAGTTTTTAAAACTACATATGTTTTATCTTTCGGCAACATAATTAATATTTTTTTTTAATTTTATTTTCAATAGCAATTAGAATTGGCCACACAAGTTGGCCATGAGTACGGAGTTGGCTTGGCAGTAAAAAAACAAATTAAGATATTATCAGAAATTTTGATACATTTTTATACTTTTTAATAAGTTTATTTTTGGTAAATACTTTCTCCACGAATTTCATTTTGAATTATATGTACAATCTAAAAAGAAAATACAAAATATTGACATTACAGTATTACAGAGATAAAACACTATCATGTTTGACAGAGCTAATAAACATTTTAAAAAATGGCCCAAAGCGTCAAACGAAAAAGTAAGTGAAAACATTAGGTTAATTAGCATAAGAAATTTTCTATTAACAATATAAATAACAATCAGAATATCAAGGATTCTAAAGTTATAAGGTATAGAACTCATAAGGTATAAAATATATAGAATAAATATTTAAGATAAAAGTTAGAAATTATCTAACAACAATATTTGAAGTTGATTCTTAGGACGTCGCTATCGAGAGATAAACGAAAAAGTTTAAAAATTCATAGCAAAAGAATTTTCTTTTGTTGTTAGTTTCTGTGAGCACTGTTGTTTAGTTTAGAGGACCTAAATAATAATGAATTATAGTAATGTATACGTATAATTATTATACGTTATACAATTGGAAGTATTGTTATTTTTAAGTTCAAAAGTTTTTTATATTTATCTTTTATATAAAACCTTACATGTAAAAGCGGGGTAAAACGGACCAATTGAACCTTTACATGGACAAAGGGTAAACAATAGGAAGATAATGAATAAAAAAGTAAATAAAGTTTAAAAAAGTAATTTTACAATAGATAAAACAAATAAATTGTTATTCTAACTCTTCTGATGAATATTACGAGATTTATGTATATTACATATTACCAGATCAAGGTCATATACTGTGCATTTTTTGTAAAAAATGTGCCCATGTTATTTAATTTGTTATTGGCATTGGTTGAATATTGTAGCTATTATTTCATAAAATCTCTTCAAAATTAGGAATAAGACATTGGATCTGTTTGCTCGATGGTTTTCCTTTAATACCCAGCCTATGGAGTAAAAAGGGACAGACGACAAAGTTAAAAAAATATATAATTAGGAAATAATTGAAAATTTTAATGAATATAGTTAGATAGTTGTTTGTTTAATGTGTGTTGAGAGTTGTGATGTAGTTTTTTTAGTTTAAGCAGAATAATTACTAACAGTTAAATTGGGCCTTTGTGTCCTGCCCTACCCTAATTTATTTAATATTCCATTTGATAAGTCATAGATCGGTCGAAGTTTACCTAATCATTTTGAAAAATGATTTTAACATATGAAAAGATGTGTTAAAAATTATGTATAAATGACAACAAAATTATATATCTAATACTAAATTAATTTATATTTATTTTAAGCTATAGCCATAATTTGATTTATCAATAAAAATTAAGCAAGAGCTTCTGATCTTTAAATCAAAATATATATAAATTTAAATAACATTTACTGCATTTTCTCATGAACTGACCTTTTAATATCAGTGAGTGTTATCTCCTCTGCAGTTCAAAACATAAATTCATCTTTTAAGTGCATGTACTGATTTGTTATATATTAAATGTGCAGTGGATTAATGATTTCTACAGTTCAACAAGTTATAATCCTAATAACAAACGTGACAAGTATCATTATCGTGTCGATTAAAAAATATTAAAAAAGTAAGTAAATAATGAAATAATTATTTGCATGATTCATATGATAAATCGTTAACCTGTGGCTTTACCTTTCAAGACTACCAAAATCGACAAATCGTAACACAAAATAAATTCATTAATAATTAAATAGTCGTATATTAAATAAAAATATTTACATTAATAAGTAAATATTCTTTATTTAATATTTGAATATATTTAATATTTGATAATAGATTAAAGAATACTTTGTTGAAATATTAAAGAAATTGATGATCACAAGTTATCATATAGTAGAAAATGAGGTACGTAATTTATCAATTCTACATAAAATTTGGTAGGTAGTGCAATTTTTTTAATGATTTAGTGTTAGTAACTTTATTGTATTTATAGTGAAGAAATACTGGTTGAAGGATGCATATATGAATATGGGATGAAGATCTACTGTTTCATTTTCTGAATGGTGTTTCAAAAACATTTTTTTAATAAATGATTATCATTTTAAAGTCAAAAAATTATAATTATCATTAAAAAAAACAAGCTTAAATAAATATAAACGATGATGAATCAATATTTACAGCAATACAATTATTATTAATTGCTTCGTAGATATTTAGTTTATAATCTTCTGAGTCGAGTGATTCTTAAATATTTTTTTTATAGTTTTAACTTCTCGTAGGGTAAGTTATAGTAATGGGCCAAAAATTGAACATGAAAGTTTTTGCGTGTCGTCACGTTTCAGAGGTTTCTGAACATTTTGGCATATCTCAGAAAAAATGGATGTGTGTGTATGTGTGGAGACAATTTTAATCGACGATTTCGAGTGTACGAATTATCCGATTTGAATGGTTAAAAAAATATTTGATTCTTATTGATGAGGAGACGTGCTGATTAGTTTTTGACCACGACAGGTCTAGCGGCTTCGGATATATGTGTGATAAAAGTGTGTTTTTAAGAGTCCAAAAAACATTCGATTCGTGATAATGGGTAAAAGTGGTGTTTAAAATTAAGGCAATGGGAGGTCCAGCCGTCAGAGATATAGAGCTAATGGTGCAAAAAATGGCAATTTTTGAAAGAACTAAGCATACGATTTTAATGATTTCAAAAACTTTTTTGCTTGTGTCGACAAAACGATTGTTTTAAATCTTCGGTTCTGAATATCGAAAATTTTTCGGATTATAATTCTAACTCTACCTAAAGTTCTAAACATCAATTATATACACACTTCAAATAATAACTTTAACTTGGCAACTCAGTTGATGTAACACTCAGAAATATTTGACAATATTCTTTATTTTAAATCCGATTGATTAAGTTTTGTTTATTTAATATTTATAAAATGAGAATAATGATAGTTACATTAATTATAACGATCTATTTGAAGACATTCAATATTCCACGAATATTTCGGCAAGTTTCAGCAATTTGTATATAGCACGATGCCATACACCACTAGTTAGTAATGATTTTCTAAAATGAATAATAAATTAACTAATGTTATTTTATTTTCAGAATAAAATGAATCAAAAAGTTCAAATTATACTAGTCCTATTAGGAATATCGATGGTTAGTGCTTCATCTGATGATGACTTTTGTAAAGATCCAAAAATTAAAGAAACTATCGAAGATATACGATCTCATATGAAGTATCTAGATTCATATTCTACAAAAACTGACGCAGATTTAAAACAAATAGAAGAAAGTTTCAAGGTATTTGTCAATAAATATAGGAAACTCATAGAAGTTTGTGGTTCGGAAGATAATCAACATACGGATATAGCAGGAGAGTTTTTTGAAAACATAAACGATATAAATCAATGTGTTATGTCGATTATGAGAGGTGATTTGGAGATGGCCAAAAAGGCTTTGGAAAGAGTGAACGATAAGCAATTGATAGAACTTATGGTTACCATTTATTGCTCTAATGTAACGGATTGCAGTATGATGGTGAAACTAGCTCATAATCTTAAAAATATAAACGCTACTATCTACATGTATAAATCCATGTCTCATTTATTAGAAAATAATAGAATGAACTCATCAATGGCATTTATTGGAAACTTATTTGAAGCAAAAGAACATGACCATCAAAATAATGTCACAGAAGTCTTGGTAGGTTTACTAAAACGAGCTATAAAGTCAGAACTTAAATATAATTTTCCAGAGATTCAAACTCTTTATACTATTGATTCTGCTTTAATATATGAAATTGTACAAGAATTGATAAACGATTTGATCGATAATGAAATTGAAACATATGAAATATTTCAACTGGCCCAACGCTCTCCAAACGTTATGATTTGGTTAAAGCTCTTGCAAGCAATTTTGCATAAATTAGAAGCAAGACAAGAAATTAGTTCTGTACTTGGGGCTGAACTTGCTCGAGAAATCAAAAATATAGAGAAGATTCAACCCCATATGAATGAAACTGAGCTAAAAATCTTGAACGAGTTGAAACAAGCGACACCCCTTTTCGTGAAAAAGCTCTTACAAGGTGAAATTTGTTGTGATATGAACATATTTGACAACATTTCAAAACCAGAAGAAACTCAAGTATACACTAGTGCCAAATTTGACGGAGTGTACCAAAGAGTCAAGTTAATCCCAGAAGTGGGTGGTCCTTTGGCGATGATCAAAGTGATAATTGAAGATGCTAATATGACTTTGATACTGGACAATTTTGATCATGGTGGTCAAATATTGTGGAACAACGTTACGGTTCCTGTCACTGACGCAAAAATGGAACCACTACCACTTGATGAGTTCTGTCAAATGGAGAAACAAATCCAACGTATTTGTGCACCGTCTGAATTAATTTTGTCAACAATTACAAACAGCCCATTTATAAATGTAGGTGAATTTGAAAAGTTTTATATGAACTACCATAGCAATAAAGACCCCTGCCCAAAACAATAAATTTATTTGGCTGTTAATAATATATTTATTTAAACCAGTTATTTTAATTAGTCAACGTTCTGGGTTTTATATTGGTATTTAATCCATTCATATTTTAATATTGTGATTAATTTTTTATTTAGATTTTGTTTTATATTCTATGTTATATTCAATATTTTTGTTCACTGTAATTTGTTTTGTATTTTATATTTAAATTATTTGTATATATTGCGCTGAAGACGAGTCAAATTTCGACTCGAAACAAATGCTAGATTAATTAAAATTATATATTTGTAAACTTTGATTTTTATTTATTAATAACGTACTTTTCATATGTATTAATTATACGTACAAAAAGAGAAAAAAGGCATAATAAAAATATAAGAATAACGTTATTTTTAACTAGTCGTAAGTAGCATATTGACTTGATAAGTTGCATGAACTTCCAGAAACGTATACATAATCAACTTTATTGATAAAAATTAAGATTCAGGTAGAATGTTCTACTGTTTTTCAAAACTAACATTTTCGATTTCATTAAAAAATAATCATTATGATTTGCAATTGTTATCTTTGAAACATACTTATATTAGTAATTGTATAATATAAATTAATTTATTGGAAATTGGTCAACTATATGGCCGGCATAAATTCTTATTTAAAATTTGTAGTATTTCAGTATGTTATTTCAGATTACAAAAACTAGCGGTACACTAAGTTTCATTAAAATATTTTTTTTTTAACCTAATTACAAAGAAACGACTCTGTAGATGTTTACCAAAAACTAATCAAACACCTAATCAATTTCTTTTGAACAATTTTTGTAATTTTCAGGAATGTGCTGAAACATATATGACTAATTTTACACTTTTCTGCTAATTCCAAAGAAACGGCTCAGCTGATCGTTGCACAAATGTGTTTATCGGGCCAGACGTTTGAGAAATCTTCGATAAATGGTCAAAAATCGGTTCATATATATATACACAAACACATAGCCATGGGTTTTTAATTTTTTACTAAAATTTTAATGGTAAAAATTATCTTACAATCCAGATAAATGCGCTAATTATAATAAAACTTGCCAACACATACATTTCTTAAGAAAGGCCACTCAGAGTCGAACGATTTAAAAAAATTCACAATTCAATATTTTTTTAAAACTTAGGGCTATTGTAGCATTTTTCCACTGTAGTTTAAGAAGCATTATTCACGATTATGACCTTATATTGATGTACTGTTGTAAAAAAATTGTTGTAATTTTACCAAATCTCTAGATTGTACTTAAAAGCTCATAATATCCATACAATGCTAAAATAACTTTTTTTGAAATTGTTTTCAGGACAGTTAAGTTCCATACTATCACCCGGTTTTGGTTCGATGTCGAGATCAGGGACACCCTTTATATACATATCTACATTCATGTATATATATATATATATATATATATATATATAGAATATAAATATATCTAATAAAAATATGTAATATATATGTAAAATAATATAACCATCAGGAAGCCTTTCTTGCAGTATTCTGTAGAAACCTGCGTTCCACATTCGCTTAGAAAAAAATATGTGTGCAATTCAAGCAATTAATTATGTTTCCTATTTTAAGTTCATTTAAACATCCAACTCTACTCAACTTACACATAAAGTTAATTTTAATTGCTTTTCTTTTACTATTCTTGATGCCGACATAAAATACACGTGTTTTATTCGTGATCGGTACAATTAGAGAAATTATACTAGTTTTAGTTAGAACGGTGGAAAAACGAATCGTACCTAATGGTCAGGGCAGGTGCAGTCCGTACCAGTCTCGATATCCAGCGGTTACCTCGAAGAATTTCCATCCTTACGTGTTGCCTGTTGCCTCCCCCCAAACTTCGAACTTAAACTAAACGATTCCATCGCCTGAGAGTTCTGATATCGCGTGCGTTCGAATAACAAGGAGTTTATTTATTGCTATGACAGCATTTTTTCGTTTCATTTTCGGTGTTTTCGATTAGATAAATCGTACGAACGTGATTTGAGTTATGATAAATGTGTATTCAATTCAGGGTTTTCTATATATTAGAATATATTATGCAATTATACTATGCATGAGAAGTCACCAAATAATTTTAAGATAACAATAAAACTCATATAGCTCTATATATAATAGCGTAGAGCAGGGCCTCGAAGACCGCGGGTTAAAAGGTCCACCACCCATATCTCAAAAGCAATTAAAGTTAATTTTTTTTAGTTACAATATTTTAAAGTAAAAGGAAAAGAATAAATAACCAGCCATCACCTTAATTCCTACGACGTTGCTATCGGGAGATAAACAGTAATGTTAAAAATTTATAACAAATATTTTCTTACGTTGTTAGTGTTTTGATTGTGAGCATTGTTGTTTAGTTTACGTGACCTTAATCAGCGGTGTTAAGGAGCCGAAACGCGCCGGAACGTCGTTCCGGCAAATCATTTTTAGGGCGGAACATACAAATAAATCGCTACATACAGTAAATGATTTAAATTTCGAGTATTAGATCCGACGGAGTGGCCAGCAGATATTGAAATTGGCTATGGAGAAAATAAAATTCAGTCATTATTAATATAGATTTAATATAATTTCACCGATGCGATCTATCAATGCGTTTAGAGATTATATTGATACTGGAGGCAAAGTAATTCTTAAAGATATAAAAATCTCAATTCGATGCATAAATATTGTACCTTGCAGATCGGCAGAGTGTGAGCGCGGTTTCAGTAATATGAATATTATTTTAAATGAACAAAGAAATGATAACAAAACGAGAAAAATTCAACTACAAGATCCCAAAAAAATCATATTAGGATCTTTTTACAAAAACCATTAGCCTTTATAATTTATTAGCCATTATAATGTTAAAACTGTTAAAAATTTATTCAGTGCTGTTTAATATAATGTTTGTATTTTATTTACTTATTTACATTTGTATTTTAATTTTTATTACCATTTTATTAAACATTAATATTATTGTGACAAACTATCATATATATATATGCTCAAAATGGTTTTTGTAATATTTTTGTTTCTTTTATTTCTGAACCGAACCAGAACAAATAGGAGAACCGTTTTTTTTAGCGTTCCGGTAAAAATATTAGCAAACGTCACTGACCTTAATATAATTTTTAGGTCTACATTATTTAATTGTTTTATTAGATGTATTGTTAATACTTAACAGACGGGTCAAACCTATTCTACTTGCGCCTAGTTTTCTTAAATACACGAGGAAGCATAAAAAATATAATTCAAAATATTGTAACCTAAAAAACTAATCAAAAAAATTATTTTTTTAAAACATTTTATAATAGTATTTATTAAAGTTTTTAGTATTTTTTAATCGTAAACATTCATCTTTATATAAACGTAAACATAGCTGAAGTAGTAAGTCATTTAAGCTAAATTTAACAGTATTTTATATCACATGGGTGTAAGCTTTATAACTGAACTTTTATCCTGGCAAATGTGTTAAATTGTAAATAAAGCAGTAAATTAAGTTAAAAAAGCAATTTTACAAGAGATAAGGTAAATACATTCTTATTCTAACTATCTTATTCTAACTATCTTATTTCGAACAAAATACTAGATCAAAGTTGTATACAGTGTCATCTCTGTAAAAAAGCGTACCCATAAAATTTATATTTTACATTCGTTGAATAATGTAGCTATTATTTTGTAAAATCCATTCAAAATCAAAAATAAGATATTGAATCTGTTTGCTCGATGGCTTTCCCATTTTACTCGGTCTATGGGGTAAAAAGGAACAGATGACAAATTTAAAAAAAAAACAGCAAAAACATATATTTACAATGTAGAATAAGTTGGGCATTTTATTGAATATAGTCAGCAAGTTGTTTGTTGTAAAATAATTGATTTGGTTTTCACAATATTGCTCAAAGTTAAATTGGATCTTTGTGCCCCGCCCTATCCTACTCGTATTGATGCTAGTCTTAAATTAAACTTATCCTTTACATAAGTAACAAGTCATCGTCCAGACCACCGGTTAAAAATAGTGAATTGTGGGGTATCAAAAAGAACCCGATGCAGATGAGGTCACGCAAATGGCCACAGGTCATGCCTGGTGGCGACTGGCACGGGTCCGCGTGACTCCGTCGTTGCGCTAGGCACGGGCTCGCACGGATCGCGATCTTGGGGGTCAATTTAATACCACCGGCCACATAGTTGACGGCTAGGATATACCACGCGCAGTTATGCGATTTAATGTGGGTTATGGCAGACAAAAATAGTTTTGTTATGCTCGGATAGCATTTATGAAGTAATCATTTTTATTCATGAAAGGTTATATGTCGAATGTAAATATTACACTGAAAAATTTAGACGTCGAGTTAACATAAGTAGTATATTTAAATGGTTGATGTTAAGAGTAAAAATAAACTAATCAACTTTATATAAGTAACGAATTTATGTACAAACATGTCGAAAATATAATTTTGAACAATACATATTCAGAATGAATTTAAAACAATTGAATTTAATATGTTTCAATAATTTGAAGGAGTTTCATATATATCAAATATTTATTATCATTTCGGATAATTTAAAAATTGATATAAAGAACATATTTCAAATAATGATACATTGTAATATAGGGCTGAACACAAAGATCAAGTTTGTATTTGAGCAATTACATTGTAAAAACCAATCAAATTATATCACAACAAATTACAAATATCAAACAAACGACTATTCGACTATGTATTGTAAAACTACCAGCTAAGTCTTCACTGAAGAAATGTATTTTTTACTGTTTCTAAAAATTTTGCATTTCGTCCTTTTTACCTCATAGGTGGCGTACAGTGTGATTGACCAGGTGGTAAATGAAATAATAGCTACTTTATTGAACCAATGCAATATATAAATTCCATAGCTACTTATTTTAATAGAAATAACAATGTATACAAACTGGATCACGTATTTCGTCACAAATATTCAGCAGCAGAGTTGGAATAACTATTTATTTATTTTATATTTCATAACATAGTTTTTAAAAACTTTATTCACTTTTTTGTTTACTATTTTGTATTTTAAAATGGTAAATTTTTGTCAGGATAAAGGTTCAGTTGGTCCTTTCTACTCCATCCAAGTGGATCTTTATAGGAGTATTAGAGGTAATAAAAAATCTGTTGAATATAACTCAATATTAACAATACATTTTGTAAAACAATTAATTTGCAAATACTTAAAAATTATATTGAAGTCTCGTAAACTAAACAAAAGTGCTCACAACCAAAAAAACTAACAACAGCAAAACTTATCTCCCGATAGCAACGTCGTAAAAATCAAGGTGATGACTGGTTACACATATTTTTCCTATGCTTTCAAATATTGTTAAAAGAATCTTAACTTGTTTTACTTGTTTTTGAGATATTTGTGGTAGACCTTTTTACCTGTGAACCTTTAAGCCCCGCTCTACTCTATATTTCTTCAGAATATTTGAAGAGCTGAAATCATGGGTGATGTCAAGTGTCAATTTTTTTAATTTAATAATTGAGGATTATATTTCGTTTTTATTTATCAAAACATTTAATTAACTTCGCAGATCATATCGCAGAAAATCGAAAATATAGCATAAATAATCGCATATAGCAAAATAATCGCATAGCTTTATATTTCAACTAGTAACGAGAATTGCTATTTCGACAGAACTGGGCGTCCGATTTAAATAATTCAAGAAACACATCACTTGTATTAATATAATAAAGAATTGTTTGAATTTTTGCCAAGACAGGTCTAGCAAAAAAAAAGTTTTAATAAAATACCAATTGGCGGTCAAAAGTGATCATTAGACATATGCACATCGAATTATCAGATATTTTATAACAGATTGCACAGAAAAAAATCAAACTTTTCAAACATTTTTTTCATTTATTTATTATACACAATCAGAAGTACAAATTTCTATGAGTCTATGTGATCCATTAAACATGTTATTTAGAGGTCTCCTCCACTGAAAAGATTCCCCCGTAGATAATCTATGTTAATAAATAATCTATATAAGTGAAATAAACAGAGCTTAATTTAAGTTAGTAGGTCTTTTGGCCATTTTCAAACAAATTTAAAACATTTAAAAAATTTAAATTACGGTTCGGAAAGTTTCAGCAAATTTCTTTAAGGCATGATGCCATGCATCACTAATTTAGTTAATAACTTGTAAAAAAAATATAGTAAAAATATTATTTGCCTTTTTAGAGCTTTTCAAAAATTGCATAAAATTCTTGCATCCCCTAAGTCAAAGAATCCCCAGAATCAACGGTTGCACATAGTACATTTTGCAATCCATTCAACCCCTACCCCATGCGTGCAGAAAAGCATCTAACGTATGAAACTCGAAGTGATTCCGAGCCGTTATATGCTTCCCGCGTATAGGTGGCAGTTCGGCTCAAGGGGTGAGTCTTCGGTGCGCAGACGAAGGTATTAAAGCGTTTAAAAAGTATTTACTTTTGCGTGCTAAGTGCAACTTTCAGAAACTCTGAACGAAGTAATGAGAATGAAAAATGGGACAGAGAAACAGGTGTTTTTCACACTCCAGAAAAGCGCGACCCAGATTCGTCAGATTGAGGAAGAGATTCTTATGAGATGAATTAAATGATGCTCGAGATCAATGATTAATACTGATATTGTGATGTAATTGAGTAAATGATGGATACAATTGTATATTGTATTATTGTGTTATGTATTGAAATTAACGCAAGAATCGAATTAAAATATATGTATTTAAAAACAAAAATTATACTTTTGGAATCGATATACAATTCTTAATTCATTAATTGTTATCAACTATTATATTTTATTTTCTAATCGTGTTTATATTTTAACAAAAAAATATTTTTAATTATTTATATTTTCAAACGATTCTTAACTAAAATCTAAACCAAACAATGAATTAATATTAAAAAATATTACACAGAAATAATTCTAGAAATAAATATTGTCTACCTTATAACCATATGCAAGACTAAGACTAATGATTTTTATTCATTAATATAAAATCATTGATAATTATCAATTTAAATCCAAATTAGCGGACTTTCTCGAATGCTAATCTTTCCATATAAAATTCACAATATGATAATCTTGTTAATAGATATAAATATTTTAACTAGCAATAAGCGATGTACTCCGATTAGCTGTCCAAATAAATAAATAATCATAATAATGATAATAGTCAGAAATGATTACTTAGTAATATTTATGCATAAAATATCAAAGTTGCAGAAATTTGAAAACTGGTGTAATAATAAGTATCAGGTCATCATACAGATGGTATCTGGTGTCTGAGTTATAATTAAAAAATAATAACAATTTATGTATAGTTACTTAATTAAAAACTAGATATTGCATTTTATGAAAATTGTGAAATTTCGAAGTTTTAAAATGATGATTAATTAAATTAATTTATGAGAGCTTGAAGTATATTGCACAATATCTTGTTTATATTAAATAATTTTTTTTAAAGAAATATATTAGGTTTTAGTGTAGAGCGGAGCTTAATGTCCGCGGGCAAAAAGGCCCAACATCAATATCTCAAAAACAAGTAAGCTTAGAAATTTTTTAATAACAATATTTGAAAGTAGAGGGTAAAAGTGAATTAAGAATTAACTTTATTATTACGATATCGCAATCAGGAGATGGGCGGCAATTATTGAAAATCCTTACCAAAAGTATTTTCTATCGTTGTTAGTTTTTTTTTAGTTGTGAACACATTTTTTTTAGTATGATAGACCTTAATATAAACTTTAGGTATACGTTTTTTAATTGTTTTATAAGATGTATTGTTATTTTTAAGTTAGATTGAACAGTTTTTTCATACAACCCCTATAAAAACTTACATGCAGTCGGGAAAAAAAGAACCATCTGAACCATTACCTTGACAAACGTGTCAAAGTAAAGAACAATTAAATAGTAAATTAATCTAATAAAGTAATATAACTAAGTAAGATAAATAAATAATTATCCTAACTCTGCAGATAATTATTGCTGACGAAATATGGTGGTATCACTGTAAAATATGCCCATGTAATTTATATTTTGCATTAGTTGAACAAGTTTAGCTATTATTTCCGTAAAATCCCTTCAAAATTAAAAATAAGATATTGGATCTGTTTGGTTTATGGCTGTATCATTTTTCCGCGCCAATGGGGTAAGAAGGGTCAGGTGACGAATTTTGGAAAAATAGCAAGTAAAACACATTTTTATGAAAAGCAATTGACTAGGAATTTTACTGAATCTAGTTTGATAATTGTTTGATGTGTTGTGATGTAGTTCATTTGCTTTAAACAGTATAATTTCTCAAAGTCAAATTGGACCTTTGTGCCTCGTCTTATCCTTAATAATGAAATTGAATATTTGGTGATATTTAAGTAAAAAATATGACAAGAATATTATAAATACTGGTGTATCAAATATCAAGCTATCTGTATATGACCGCTTTCCCAAATATAATATTTAAAAAAAGGTATTTTACATAGTTATGTACTTTAAAGTTTTTAGTTACACGACTATAAAAAGTACTACTATTATATGAAGAATATCTAGATAATAAGTTTATTTTAACTTATTAAAAACGCAATGAAAAACGCACAGTGAGTATTGTGTAGTTTAACTCGATATCGCGTAGATATAGCGAAACTTTCACGAAGACAAGGTGTAAGATAAATGTACTCTATCGTTTATAACTTTCGTTTTTTTATAAAATTAGCTATGATTTTATGTAGTACCTATACTCGTTTTATTGTTTTCGTATATGTTTATTAATAAGACGTTATATATAGAAGATATAGAAGATTTATAATTATAAATTTTCAAATATATTCAAGCACTCGGTTTACTAAACTCGGAGAACATACATGGCAGTGAGCGCCCAAGCTGAGTGTACCATCGTATTCTACACAGGTATTAGCGAGGTATTCCACGCCGCATCTCGCCTCAAAAGCTCTCTGTCCGTCAAAGCTTCATCCTACCTACTACCCACAAGGAGTGGTGCATGATAAGGAAGAAATAAAGATTTTAGCATAGTCGATAATCGAAAAAAAATCAAAGAAACAGGTTCATCATGAAGGATATTAATGTAAGGAGTATAATTAGTTAGAATCATATAAGAATCATTAGGATCATATAAGAATCATAGAAGTCATATGAGATTTTAATGAGAATGCAATTTTATTTAACAAAAATTTTACACACACTACCGCAATAATACATCTACATACACATCTTCTTTTAAATAAATATAAACAACGGAAAATACTGCCCTGGGACAGGTCCGTGAGCATTGTTAAACTCCAATGTAATTCAGTGATATTGATAATACACACACACACACACACACACACACACACACACACACATATATATATATATATATATATATATATATATATATAAATATATATATATAACACTTGGGCACATATGATATTCGGATACTAGGGATCAAAATAAGATACTTTTCTGAAGAAACCATACCCCTGAAATGTATTCTGATGTCCCGTGCGTTGACCCAAAAATAAGGGTCGAATGTTAAAAAAACCGCTCAGAGGAGGTCTCAGGGGATGAACCATGGGCATGAGTGAATCGGCTTTCCAAAGTTAGTAGGAGTCGGTCATACATTTGGACGCGATTGGGACACTCTAAATGGGTCAAAATAGAATTTTTCAAAATTCAACCCTTATTTTAGGGTCATTGCATGGGACATCATAATTCATTTTAGAGGTATAGTTTCTTTAGCAAAGTATCTTATTTTGATCCCTAGTATCCCAATATCAGATGTGCCTAAGTGATATATATATATATATATATATATATATATATATGTGTGTGTATATTGTCAATATCACTGCAATGGCGATGGGACCAAAAAGGCGACTTTTGCGAAAAAGTGTAATATGCGGAACAGAGACTTTAAAAGACAGGGTATGGCGGAAAGTGTCTTATTATGCGAAAAGTCGTGTTATGCATGATCTTACTCGAGTTCTACTTCATAAATGAAGTAAAACTCTAGAAAGGTTAATATTTGAAATTTTCACACTATTATTTCGTAATTAGATTGATAAAATCGTTACCCTATACGTTGTGAAAAAATTAGAAAAAGATATGAGAAAGCTTCAAAATTTATTGCTGACGAAGATTGACAATATAAAATATACTGATAAAGTTACAAAAAAATACCATATGAAGGGCTGGACTTGTCATATTCAAAAATTAACGTGAATTAAATTTATATTAAAAATAGGAAAATCTACTGTTTAACGTTGATAACGTTAAAAAAAATTGTACAAGCAAGTCAATAAATAACTGTTTACTTGTAAAATTGAAAAACAAAACGATAAACCTAAAAATAGATTGTGAGATCCAGAAGCTTAAAAATTATTTTCTTACAATTTCAAAAAATCACCTATGATTAAAGCACTTATTATTATCAATATAGTTATCATGAAGCACAATTTAATAATACATTTATTGTTAGTACATTAATGTTGTAAATAAATTTACATTTACATTTATAAATAAAATTATGTAATTTGTAGTGTTTGGTGTGAAGAAAAATATATGCTATGTGAAAAACATATCAACTCCAAGCAAAATGTAAAGGCGTATGGGAGATAGGAGCTTGTTGTAACAGTTTTTTTTTTTTAAATTAAACTATGTTGAGATTCACTGATTATATTTTCACGAAGTGAAGTTGAATAGATGCTATAACTATTCATCTAACAAATTTAATAACAAATAGCAAGTAATAGGTACCAAAAAAACAACTATATAACCTCTGATAATTTATTATTTACTCATTTTTAAGAAACTTGGGTTATTTCTAAATAATTCTTCTCATAAGTCAAATATAATTAATACAAATAAAATATATAGTGTCTCCTGTAACAGAAATTATTACTACATATGAAATTTAAACTTACTCGATAATAATAACGCAAACTAAAATTTTATGATAAAACATTTTTATATTACATCCTGGAGAGTAACTATGACAATGTAAAGCAGAGCCCCTGTCACCAATAGCACCTAGCTAGCCTACTTGTAATTGCAACAAATGTAAATAATATTTAATTTATTAAGTCGATTGTCCTACTATTTGAATAAATAAATGAACAAAAATAATGAATCCAATAAAACTAATTAGCATAATTATTAGCCATTTTTAATTCATTGATTCCTTTACCTTTTCAATATGAAAAACGTTAAAAATAATCAAATATATCTAGTTAAATTTAATTATATTTAATATCAAAGTATCGAAACTCTTTATGGTTAGTTGACAAATATTTCTTCCCAGCCCTATTCGAAATCTCCCGCCTTACACAGCGGCATACAAGTATCGTGATGTGAGCTTTCGTAGGGAGAGATATTTCTCAACGAGCTTTCGCTACCGGAGACGTAGGAGAAGCCTTGCGGAAAGCCCTGGGCGCTTTCAATTCGAAGATTCAGAAATGGATGTGACATTCATGCTACACTATACACGCCAAGGAGAGCTTTTAAATGTACATGGTCGCACCTATACATAGGCAGCAACTTATTAAGTTTCAATAAAGTACAAATATGGAGATATATTTATTTGTTCATATCATGAATGTATTATTATATTGCGTATCACGTTTCTTTAAAATGTAACACATGCTGATATTCGTCTCAAACACATGAATCGAATATTATATAATCGAAAACTATGTTTACTTCATTTTAGTTTTATTTATCTTTATTTTAGTTATTGAAATGACTAATTGAAAATTAGATCTTAGTTATGTTTCCATCGCTGCACCAAATCAAATAAAAGTCGGTCCTGTTAGATAAATTCTAATAATAAAGTAATCAAATATGGATGGATCAACCATTGGATTACTATCCAAAAAAATACGAATCAAGGGGCACAACTAGTGTATAACTTTCAAAAAATCGAATTTGCAATTTTTCCATATTTCGATAGGTTATACATTTAAAAATAACATACTAAATTTTTAAATCGATATCTTAAATAGTTTTTGAGTTACAGCCATTTAAAGAGTATATATATAGTTTATACTATATAGTATAACGATCATTGTATCTTTAAACGCGTTTTTCTCGAAACAGCATTTTCTGAATTTGCTGCAGCAATTACTCAAAAACAAATTATCCGATCACTATCAAATTTTTTTTACATGTTCTATATATAGTTCTCCGTAAAATGAACTATCGATTTTTTGATCGGTTCAAAAATCGAATTTTGGCAGTCCAAAAACGACCAAAATTTTGGGTAAAATTCAACGCCGTCATTTTGTCAATTTTTGATTTTTTTTTGTTTATCGTAGTTCATCTTACAGACAATATTATCTAGTTTAATGAGCTTTTTTTTAAATTTCATCCACGTAGAAGGCCGGAATCACTGCACCGTTGGAGATCGACGATAACTTAAAAAGTATTTAATTTTTTTCTTCAAAAATTTTACTATGTATTCTTAAAACATGTATAAATATATTCTCAAACTTCTCAAATGATTGATAAATTATTTTTTTCAATATAAATTCCCAAAATCACCTTTTTTTTGAGGCGGTTACACTGGTTTTCAAAAGTTTCAGGCCAACAACTTTTAGGACGCAAGGTTATGATTGCTGTTAAAATATTATAAAAAAATTAAATGTACAGAAGTCAAAAAAGGTACAAAATATTCGAATGGAAGGATATCATTTTACTAAGCAACGATTAGTTTTCGCTGATTCCATTTAAATTGCATTTCTCATATCTACAAGTAAGTCAATTTATTAAATAAAAATTCATTTGAATTTTAATTATAATTTTATTTACGCTCGAGTTAAAAAAAAGCAATTTATTTATTTATATTTGACGATAATCTCATTCCAAAATAAATTTGGTGCAATACAACATAAGTTACTAAATAAGAAATTTTATGATTGAATAAGAACAAAGGTTATTTTTCACATCAGTTTCATTACTAGAGCTTTTTTTCTATTAAAACATTGAACAGGCATACTAAAATTTAACTAATATCAGAAGTAATTATATTTATTTCATTTCACAATTTTTACATTTGTAAAAAACTCTGAAAGTTCTCGTAAATATTTTTTTTTATCACACAAGTTGAAATACAAATTAATATTATAAGATATAATATAGTGGTATGCTCTGTTAGGACCTATATAATATTTGAACTGATGTCAAGAAGTCGGATTTATATTTTAACTACATTGTTTATTATTACAAATTATATTCTATACTAATTCACGGTCCTACTAAGTATTCCTATTAGTAAATATTATGATATAATTTTCAAGTATACGTTATTTGATTGTTTTTTTTAGGATGTATTGTTATTTTTAAGTTAGTTAGATTTTTTATATAATCTCTATAAAAGCTTACGTAGGTGGTGTAAAGAAGACCATCTAAATCACTACCCTGATTAAACAATTTTAAAAGAAATCAATTAAATATATAATTATTCTAACTCTGCTGCTGAATATTTCTGACAAATCTTCAGATCAAAATTACATACAGTGTTATCTGTGTAAAAAATGCAGACATGGCATTTATATTTTGCATTGGTTGAATAATGTAGCTATTATTTTGTAAAATTCCTTTGAAATTAAAAATAAGATATTGGACCTGTTTGCCCCTAGTCGTCCCTATTTACCCCGCCAATTGGGCAAACAGGGCTCAATGACAAACTTTTGAAAAACAGTAAAAAAGCATTTCTACAGTGATGAATAGCTAGGAATTTTACTGAACATAGTCAGATAGTTTGTTTGATATGTGTTTGGATTTCACAATATAATTGCTCAAAATCTAATATCGTTTTGATATTACTTTCGATATCAATAAAAATTCCATATTTTTTATGACACCTCTAAAATTAGAGATATTTCTATCTAAATTACTTGTGCGTACAGCATTTCACAAAATATACATTGAATTACCTTCCCATAGTGGGCCTGATGTGCCATTTCATTTTATATCACAGGGAAAGTTTATACGTTTAATCCACAGTAACGATGAGCGGTTAGATGAAGTAAATGGTTTCGGTACTTCATATTGGGATCTAAAACTAAACTCGCCATTATTGTAAGTTACAGGGATGGAGACAAAATTAATTAAATTTGAGCAAACGCGATGCCTTCATACTTAGTTGTATACCAAAAAGCAACAGCTTCTTTGTTAAGAAAAATAATAAAGATAGGGAGGGCCAAAAAGGTCCAATTTGACTTTAAGAAATTATATAGTGAAAACCACACCAATTATATCACAACAAATAACACGTATCGAACACACAACTATCTGACTATGTTCAGTAAAATTGAATATAGCTAATTCATTATTGTAGACTGTGATTTTTTTGCTGTTTTTTTTTCAAAAACTTTTTATCTGGTCTTTTTTGCAAGCTAAAATAATTCGGCCAGGAGGCAAAGAAATTCAGTGTTTGATTTTTAAATTTACAAGAATTTAAAAAAATAATAGCTACCTTATTGAACCAATGCCAAATATAAATTTTATAGATACATCTTTTATAAAGATAACACTGTATATAACCTCGATATGGTGTTTTTTCAAAAACATTTATCAGGAATAACAATATATTTAATTTATTTTTTGTAAAATTGCATTTTTCAACGTACTTTTCATTTACTATATTTTTATTGTTTACACGTTTGCCAGGGTAAAAGTCTAAACCCTTCTGTTAGCTTTAATAGAGGTTATACAGAAAAAGCTGTTGAATCTAACTTAAAATTCACAACACGCATCTTACATAACAAATAAAAAAACAAGTACTTAAAAATTATATTAAGGTCTCATTAACTAAAGAACAGTGCTCACAGGCAAAAAAAAACTACCAACAAAAGAAAATGCTTTTGTTATGAATCTCCAAACATTGCCATTTACCTATAATAATTTTGTGAGTATTATTATGAAACCTAAAATTTGGTTTTAAATTGTAACTAATCATTTATAAGTTTCTCTCGAATAGTTGAAATGTTTGATAGACTTCTATGTGAATACTGTAAGATATTGAAATTTCTTATTGATTGCAATGCATTTGAAAATTTAGTAACTTTCGACCATCAGTAACTTGTGGATAATAAACAGATTTTTTAATTTTATAGTTTTATGCAACGATCATAATGGAATAATTATTCTATAAAGTGTACCTATGCCATTTAGTTTTTAAAGCAATAAGAACAAAAACAAAATTAACTATTATAATAAAAGTATAGTTGTGAAGAAATATGTGTCAAAAATTACTCAAGTGATAGATATAAATAATAGTACTTTATATTTAACAGATATATGCACATAAAAGTGCAATATACTCAGAGACACATAATACTTCAAAGCTGTAAGCGGTTTCAGAATTGTTGCAAGTTCAAAGTTGGTGCCTTTATAGTAAAATACCTCGTTTTGTGGTGGATTTGGGGAACAGTAAATCCCTCAATCGCACGACCGAAATACTAAAATGTGAAAAAGTTCATTTCTTCTATATTTACCCCCATAATTTGTGCTTTGGAAATCAATTATTACGTTTTTGATAAATCAACAAAAAAAATCTACAAGTAGACTGTAAACTTGGAATTGTAATAACAGTAAAACATTGAACCGGACAAAAATATTAAATCAACGGATAAGAATTTGACAAATGCCTGAATAAATAATGTTGAGATTTATATAAGAATGCTTTTACTTTTCTGAGGTATACGCATAGGTATAGTAGAGACAGAATCACCGAAGGGTCCGCAGAATGCTTTACATCAACATAAAACCGGGACCCGATCAGCCGAGAAAATGGAATGAGTTTCCTTAGCGAGGGTGTATAGTGTAAAGGGAGACAACACCGAGGCGAAACCATCGTAATATTTCACTCCGAACAAGCGCCGTCGTATCGTCCGATAGAGCAACGGCACATACAAAACACATAGATTTTCGTCCCTAGCACACAATATCGTGCGAGATGTGAGATGTGTACACACGTGGCAACCCTATCGGCCATTTTGTGCGCAGGTCATTGCAAAATGGCCGCCCGGAGCCCCCACGCCAACGGCCCCGACCCAGACCCCAGCCCCAACCTCCTCCTGAGAAAAGCGAAGGCGAACGCTTGCATAGTAGTGTATTCGCATATGCGAAATCATGTTTGGTTTGCGACTATCTCAAAGGTCTTGTGTGTTGTTTGAACAAGGCGAGCCCGCAGGGTTGAAATTCAAATGACGACGAAACTCCGCAGAGTTGCCGCGCCAGTGGCGTCTATTGTTTGCTTAAGGTCTTATAAGCTTCGGAAGGAAATTCACTTCATTTCAGATATACGCAAATGCTGATATGCTACGTTGAAGATATCGGAATAATTCTGAGTAGGCCAACAAAGAAATTTACATTCTATATGTAAATGCTTTTAAAAATAAATTTCAGATCTCCCATATGAGAAGGTTGAAGAAATAAATGATATGAGACTGTGCAAAAAGGTAACCACCTACTAAAGAATATTATACTTTTTCATTTGGAATGATTTTATATTAAAACTTTTAACATTTCATTATTAACACAACAAGTAGCCTAAAGGTTTCTAGATTTTTTAACTCAACATCACCATCTCATTTTGTTTTTGTGGCTATATAAATAAAAGTATGTTATATTGTATTATTATATAATAATAATTATATATTGATTGATAAAATATTTTTTGAAAATTTTATGTTTCAGTAGTCGTATTGTCTGCAAAAGCCAAATTCTCCAATTCTCAAAGCCAAGTTCCAATTATGATAATTTATAATCGTCTTCAAAATTTAGCAACTAAGCATTTTGTCTTTCATGGACATAAACTAGACCCTTAGTATGGAATTTCAGAAAAATATGCAACAAACTTGAAAATGTGAGTAGATTTACATGAACATTTCTTTACAATTAAGTCAATTACTCTTTCTTCTTTATTACCTAGGTTTGAACTAATTTTTGTATTATATCAACGATGCTAATTATAAACGACTTAAATATTATCTACAAATATGATAGTAGTGATAAAGATAAAACTTAAATAAATTTGAGGTTAACATTTTCACTACGAGAGTATTGACAACTATTAATGAAAACGTGTTGAAAAATTAAAATATGCATTTCTAATAAATTAAAAAAAAATCATTAAAAATTATTATTGTCAATAGTTTCACTCTCAGTGATAAGTCCTGAAGTACATCATGCGGATGTCGTCCATGGACGACAATCGTAGTAAGAGGAATAGTGCTATGTAGATACAAAATGTGATAAAGAAATAGAACAAAACAAATGCTGAATTAAATGCTACTTGCGATATATATTTAAATCTGTTACCCATTATCTAGATAAATTTCGTGCATTTGAAAGTCTTGATAAGATACAAAGTACAGTACAAAAAACTTACAAGATTGATTAAAACAAGCTGATTAAACTTCTTAATAAACTAGCAAGAAAGTAGTTAAAGCAAATTGGAAACCGAATTCTAACAAAAATCTAATAACCTTTGTAAAGCCTACTATTAACCATACATATTTATCTTTTTGTTTCTTTCGGTTTTTACTATCATCATTGTAAAGATCCACATCAATGATCCTAAATCATTCGTAAATTTTTTAAGACTGATTTAGCATTTGTAAATAAATGATCAAAAAGATATTAAACAAAAAACTTTTGAACACATCTCTAGTAATATCAATATTTGATAATAAATCCCAATCAATCAAATTTAATTCCGTTTGAATTCAAGTTCAAATAACAGTCGATGGTTTTTTCACTAATGGTGAATGGTACTAGAACAGGTCATTTAAAACATTATGAATATTAAACAATATAAATAATGTAACAGTTTCTTAACTCGATACTTTGGATATGCTTAGAATTGACATAATACAATAGAATTGAGAACAAATCTATTTATGCGATGTTTTAGGTTTAATAATTCAGTGACGCCTCTGACGCACCCCTAAGAAGAATGTATGGTAAATCTTAGCTCGCAAAATACGAGAACGTGCACGCCCGTACACCTAGTCCTATATATATGTGAATAATTAATGTGAACGGGGTTAGAAGATTCAATAAATATACATATATACCCGCTTGCTGATTCGGTTCTCAATTATGTAAACTCGCCTGCTGGCACTCATTGTTCTACGGTTAAATTTACTTGGCGACATATACTGAATAGTGAGTGATTGAGGACGGAGCAGAACATCATATGGAAAATTAGGAACTTTTTAGATACTTATATAAAATGCACTTGAATCCTAATGGGAACTATTGAAACTATACTAACAGAATTTGGTAAATATTGTTTCAATTAAAAATGAATATATTTACAGGAGGTTTACGAAAATTTTTAAGACTTTAGTTTGTATTAGGTTAGCAAAATAAATATTATGCTGATTCACGTTGATAATAAACTTCAGTTTATATAAAATATGATTAATATCGCAAAAATCGTTATATCAAACAAATGCAGTTGAAGCATTTGCTTCAAACTTTTTAATATATTTCATATTAAGGTGTCTGACCAAAAAAAAGGTCAATCAAGGTAATAGAATAATTTCTTTAATTTAGTTTGCGGAAAATGTTTAAAGTGTTCAAAAATATGTTCAACGTGTACAATAACTTAAAACAAAATTAAATTATTAAAGTGTTCAAAAATATGTTCAACGTGTACAATAACTTAAAACAAAATTAAATTATTATACAATAATTAGTAATTTGCTCCATCGATACAAATTAAAATTAAAATAGTTTTAGAATAGTTTTGGTAAATGCATCACTATTATTTCATTTGCTAATATATTTTAATATAATAAACAGTTATTTAAATACGTAAGGTAGCTTAATATTTTACTTTCCAAAAATAATAAATATTCCATTTTTTTTATCAGGTTTCCACACTTTCCAAAATTACTGAAAATGTTTCGAACAATTTAGATTACAAGTACACGTCATTATTTATCATAATAAATTTAGCTCTTTTTATAGCAAATTAATAGAATTTTATCTCAAATAAATGAGTTCAATAATAAATACAAAATCAAACTAGGCAAAAGTGGTATTTTTCGTTATGGCACGTTGCAAGATCTTCCTGATAGATGTTTGTAAATAATTGACTTAACCAATGAGAATTAAGCTTTAGTTATTGAAAAAAAATTCTCAAGTATTTATTTTGAGAATAATATTTTAACTCTCACGTGAAACTAATAAATGCAAGTTCCAGTTGATATCATTCAAATAAACTCATAACATTGCATTAATTATTAATTATATTATATCATTATAGTGCACAAATTTGCGTCTAAATTTGATTTATTGCAATTCAACTTTTTGTATAACTATAATATTTTAAGATGTTCTTTCACAGTTCAAACTTAAGACCATGAACTCTATCGAAATGCTTAGTTTCACTACAAAGAAACGGCTCGACCGATCAGCATGATTCATCTAAACTACAAATTTGATATAAACTGATATTTTTTGCAATAATTTAAAACGTTCTAAATCCACTCGGTATCATTCGCAAAAACTTAAACAAAAAATATTGCACTCTTTTTCTAATTATAAAGAATCGGTCTGTGCTATCAGTGTGCAAAATTAATGAAAGCAAGTTTTCAACGAGGAACATTGAAATCACATGCAAGCACGTACTTTTCCCAACTTTGGTCTCAAATGATTTAGAATGACTTGGAACGTGAAGGAAACATATAATTGGCATCATATTTAAAACTTATATATTAACATTTCAACTGCAAAAAATACAATTCAGGAAAGGATCTTCAATATGAAAAATTTGTGTGCCATAATAATTATAAATTAATTCCAGATTTTTAGACTATTGGGCAACAAATCTACTTTAACCTTCTTTGAGCCAAATTTTTATTATACATAAAAAATAGGGTAACAAAATATTAGTAAATATAAGCCTTAAATAGGGTAACAAAATATTAGTAAATATAAGCTAAATTGTGACTTTTAAGTCACAGTGGTCTATACATTTCACTTCTGTGCATGAAAATGTTATTTCAGGTTGAAAAGCCTTGCAAAGGTCATAAATATTGATATTGATTGTCTTTACATCGCCATAGAATTAGGATTCATGCGTCATCTCTTGAAAAAAGACATAATTATTTGCGAAAATATCGAAAAATTTGGAATGTGACCTAAAAGTTATGTGAACCATAGGGAAAAAAATAAAATAATATAGCTAGTATAAAATACAACTAATTAAAAGAAAAGGTTAGATTAAGAACACTAGACAACAAATTATCAACAAATAATCGGATAATCGAGTATTTAATTAAAGTATTCAGCAGATTCAGTTTGCGGAGCTGTCAAGACAAATTGTAAAATAATTAACATTATACAGTGCTTAGGTGTTCCGCTCTCGTACATAAATATTGTAAAGTACTCAATTAGAAATTTACTCGGCTGTTCATAATTCCGTGTGCCGAGGGGAGGCCACATTATGATTCATGTATATTAAGAAGACGCCGTTATTATACAATTACTGAATAAATTAATTAGAAATGTGTAATAGATATTTAATAAGCGCTTTGCAAAAGCGTGCAACTAGTAAAGTGAAAATTTATTACGTATTTCAAAGTTTCGATTTTAAACTATGAGAAATATGGAACATTATATTTACACATATGTGGTGTAATTGCTAATTAATAAAATGCTGTTTAATATGAAATGTTTACAAAAATGATAGGAGGATATACATTGTTATAAAATTTTTATAGAATTGTTGCGAAATTTTGTTTTTGTGAAAATTATGAAGTGAATAATTAATTAGTAACATCAAACTAAAGATCATTACTTTAAAACTGTGATTCACAAAGTGGTCCACATGGACCACCAGGGAATCACAATACACTACGTTATTATCCATTTACTTATATAAAATATCTCTCATTAAAAGTCACATACAATATTTTTAAATAAAACTATATATATATATATATATATATATATATATATATATATATATATAGTTCTTTTTTTTATAAAGATGTGTAAGTTGTAGCATAACTAGGCTACGATTTATGGTTGCAATATGGTCGACCTCGTAAAGACCATGTTCGTTGACTATTAAAAGGCTTGTAATTTTTTTTTCCGTTTTGAGACTATCACTAAAGGTATTTTTAAATACTAAAACTAAACTAAACTAAAGCAAAAATCAAGTCTAATGAAAGTGTTATTTATAATTCGCACAATAAGCAGAAGGCAATGTGGTCACTAATTAAATCAGAAATTAATTATAAATCAAGCTCTTCTGACATAGAATATCTCAATATTAACAATGAAAAAGTCAATGATAAAATAATTATAGCAAATGCTTTTAATAACTATTTTGTTAATGAATCTTTTTATATAACATCCAATATTGTAATCGATCCGAATATTTCAGCAGCACATTTTTCTAAAATTATTAGAAATCAGAATTCACTGTACCTATTTCCCATAACTCCTGATGAGCTGTCGAAAACAATTCTGTCCCTTAAAAATTCATACTCATCTGGTCCTGATGAAATTTCGTCTGATATTTTAAAACAATTCTATCCACTATTCATTGATGATCTCCTTACTTGCTTAAACAACGCAATTAGTAACGGTGTCTATCCGAATCATTTAAAACATTCAAAAATTAGGCCACTTCATAAAAAAGGCCCCACTGACATTATCAATAATTACAGGCCAATTTCTCTATTAAACACTTTTGACAAAATTTTTGAAAAAATATTACATAGTCGGCTAAACAATTTTTTAACAGTTAATAATATATTATATAAAAATCAATTTGGGTTTCGTCGAAATCACTCTACTTCTCACTCAATTTACACATTAGTCCATGACATTATTCACTCTTTCGAAGATGGTAGCTTCTGCGTTGCAGTTTTGTGTGACTTGTCCAAAGCTTTTGATTGTATCTCCCATGAAATTCTTTTAAACAAGCTCGATAAATACGGTGTACGTGGTATAGCTCTTGAATTATTCTCATCTTACTTATCAAATAGGACTCAATCTGTTTATCTTAATGATCGTGGTTCAGTAATTATCTCAGACAAACAAAATATTAAGCTCGGTGTCCCTCAGGGCTCAATTCTCGGACCATTATTATTTCTCATCTATATAAACGATCTGCCAAAATGTACAGATCTCTGTAAATTTATTCTTTTTGCCGACGACACTAGTGTGATTATAAAAAGCAATTCCTTAGAAGAAGTAAATAATAAATTAAATCTAGTTATGAAGTCAATTTCGAATTGGTTCAATTCTAATAATCTTTTGCTCAATAATGACAAAACCCAAATTATGTCTTTTCGAACAGTAAATAGGATAAGTCATGAGATCAATTCTTTAACTATCAATAGCATTCAATTTGAATTTTCCTCAGTCTCAAAATTTCTAGGCATCCAATTACAAAAAAACTTAAACTGGGACGATCATATTCATTCCATACTTGTACCTAAGTTAACTAAAACCTGTTTCATGTTGAGAATTCTTAAATCAAAAGTTAGTTTAAATTGCCTTCTTTCAATTTATTATTCTAATTTCTATTCGCATCTCGCTTATGGAATACAATTCTGGGGATTCTCATCATCCTTAAAGGATATATTCAAAATACAGAAAAGAGCATTAAGAATAATTTTTTCCCTCAGTTCTTTATCCTCATGTAGGAATCTTTTCCGACAATATAACATTCTCACTGTTCCCTGTATATTTTTGCTAATTACGTTGTCATTCATAAAGAATAATCCTGAACGCTTCAACCTATCCTCCATGTTAAATTCCTATTATAAAACAAGAAATTTGACTATAAAAGGACCAACTTTTAAACTTGAAACATCTTTTAATACCATAGACGGAAGAGGAGTACAGCTTTTTAATCTACTCCCACTACATATTAGGAAACTGAATGATCGTCAATTTCATAATACTATTGTTAAACTTTTAAAAGCTCAAAGTTTCTACGATACTTCTGAGTTTGCCAATTTCGATATCAAACATTATTTTGATAATGAAATGCCTACTGTTACTAATTAATACTTCTTTTTGCAACAGTTGCAATTTTTTTCCCTTTTCAATACCTTTGCTAATTTTTATTCTAAATTATTTTACTATTTTCCTACTTTAAGTATTTTATCATTACAATTATTTTCATATTGTATATTCTTTTTTGATACTGCTCTTAATTTTTATTTTCCAGATATGATACTCAACTAAAAATTGCATAACGGATATTTCAAGGATTTTTTTACCATAAGAAGACTCTCAAGATCTACAACAATTAAACTATTTGCATTTTATTACATTTTTTTTTTCTTCAAGTTATTGTATTAGATATTACTAATGTTAGGCGTAATATTGTTTAATAGTTGTATTTTACTATACTTAATTCAATTAGGATAATTTATTTTCTGTAATTATTAAATTTATTCCTGTATCCGTAAATAATATAAATAATATAAATAAACAATTTCATAGTTGTAAAATAGTGATCTCCTAAAAATAGATATATAGGATATCATTAGCAGGAAGATGTAAGATTAAACCTTACCAAAATGTTGCCAAATGTTAATAAATATTACCTATTTGCTATTTTTACTTTTTATGATTATTTTAAATTCAATTATAAATGTGTACAAGTATCATATCTTTTTTCTTTAAATATTTATTAATAAATTTTGGTGCAGTTAGAAATTGATAAAAATCCATATCGAGTAATTAGGAATCCTATGGCAAAGCCCAAGGAGTCCACTATGATTTAAAACTTTCACTTGAAATATGTTGAACTATTAATTTTCACTTCCCGAATTCGATTACCTAATTTTAATTTTTTTAACGTTACAAAAGATGCAATGTTTTGAATAGTTTGACATCAAAATTAGAGAAATTATATATATATATATATATATATAAGAAATAAAATATATGTATGAGAGCCAACGTTTGACCTTTGATCGTAGTTTTCTGAAAAAACGACTTTATTGATTGCAAGATTTTAAAAACCATACAATGTTACTCGATTAGCTCGAATTGATTACCTTTGCAAAGCATTTGCCCAAATGTTTTTTTTTTTCACGTTTTGCAAAAAAAAAATCTTGAAACAATAATTTAAAAACCGTTTACAAAAAATCGGTTAGGAATAGTGGAGAATAGTTAAAAAGAGTTGGTAAAGTTTGTATAGGCCGTTTATTCGTTTATAATTCTTTAAAAAATCTAAATTTTAAATTCAATTCATTTTAAATCATCATTTATATTAGAAAAATTGTTAAATTTGAGTGTTCATTGATTAATTTAAAAAATTATAAATTTTGAAAAAATTCAAGCATGTCACGTTATTATACTAATATATGAATTAAAGGTTATACTCACAAATATTATAAGAATCTAGTATGATCTAGCAGCAATATTCTTAATATCATGGTGTTGATTTATTGGCTAACAGATCAAATGTTTATTTATAGGTCAACGGATTTATAATGCTTTATTAAATCGATTATTATATTAATGTCTATAAATATTTTCGATACATTTTGCGTTAGTATTCACGCAAAGCTATTGGTCGATATTCTGCATTCCATAATATCAGATTGTGAAAAGACTTATGCATAAAACAAATTGTCAAAAGTTAAAAATTATATTCTGTATTATATGCATATATATTATATATTAACATTCTGAATGTTTCAAAAATTCTGAATGCTTCAAAAATTAAAATATATCATCACGAAATAAGTAATGGATCTTGTAAGTGGAGAAATGATTATAAATAAGTACATGTATAATAATTCCATTTGCAGACACAGAGTTCAAAATTAAACATTTAAAAAAATGCAAAAATTGAAGTGTTTTACTTAAGGTAGTTTTTATAGCGATATGTTTTATAAGTATTGATTATAAAATATTGATGGTATGACTTTAGATTAAACTCTATACTAAAATATGCAAATTGTGAGAGACTTTTGGAGTTTTAGTCTATATTATTAAAAATGTGTAATTTACATGTATATGAAATCAACTGCTTGTAAATTTTCCGCATGTGAATGAATATACTTGAGTTAAGCAACAAGTTTATATCAGAAATTATTCCATATAAATGTATGAATAACCAGTTCGCATAAAATAGTATTTACTATTTACTTTATTCAAACTACGAATATAGTTTCACTTTTAAAGTTCAGACTTAATACTCATTAAATATTAAACCGATATCAAAGAATTCTCTATCATACTATTTTATGCTTTACTTTACAGGCCAATTTCAAATTTACATTAAATTGGTTTTTATTCGTAAATATTAATGTAAACTGACTAAAAAGAAATGAAAAATTTCAGAAATATTGAATAATGTTAAAATGTTGAATTTGATCACAAGCATGATTCTGATTAATATGAGATATCGATTATTTTCAAAATAAATACTGAATATTTGTTTTGTAAAAATTTCAAATTCAAATTTAACTTTCAAATTGTAAAATTAGCATTGATATCTCAAATTTGTAATATATCTCTTAAATTTGTATTGACTGCTTAGTGCCTGAGATAAGAAAATTTAAGATCAAAATCAAGAGTAGCACCTTTATAGAAAACTGATAAAAAAAATTATTTATGTGCATGGTTGGTTCATAGCCTAACGGTTAAGCGCGCTGCCTCGTGTAAACGGGGTTGTGAGTTCAAGCCCCCGCTTTGGACAACCTGATATTGTGCGGCATCGATATCCATTTTTATATGTAATTATAGGTCAAAAGTATGTTTCCAATTGAAAAATATCCCATTTAGGAAACTGTAGTGTAAAATGGCAATGGCTAGATCATTGCCATCTAGTACAATTCTTCCCTGAACAGAGTTCGAGTTTAGCTCTCGGATCTGTCTTAGGGCTGCAATATAAATTATCATGTATATATATATATATATATATATATATATATAATGTAAGTTGTGTCAATTATGTACGTCAAAATACATCGCAATGAGCAACGTTTTGTATTTCTCAGTCCGGTGCACGCACGCATACTTATTTATGTCGATTTCTTTCGTTATTTATTTCTTTCCTTGGGGCTCGTGAGTGTATTAGCAAAAAAATAATGTCGTCCCCAACAGAAATTCACTTGGTCCCCCATCGAAGAGCCTCTGACGCTAGGCAGATATTACCAGCAGTTGAAAATATCACGCTTTTGGTCTTGAGTCTTGAGCATTATGCATCGCTCGTCTGGCGAAGAAAATTATTTATCGACTATGAAGGCGACATAAGAAAACGAAAGTGTAGGCTATGTCGCAAAATATATGGGGGATGGGAGAAGATTTTGTATTGGATTAAATTGAATTTTGCAAGGTTTGTATGGAAATGTGCTTCTGAATAGTCAGAATAGAGATAAAGAGATGGTGATTTCCAATAAATGCTGTTGGAGAGCATTTTCATAAAATCATGACATACTTAATCTAACTTGGAGCTAATTTGCTCCAGATGTTATGCAAACTATTTCTTAATTTTATGTTATAAATTGACGGTAGATTCCAAATATAAAAAAGATATATTATTAATTTTGTAGAAAATCCAATTTTCTTGTCTTAAGATTTCTCGTATCGTCATTCTGAATCTTTAAAAACCAAAATTGGAAGATTTATGTGTGGTGTATGGACATGAGCCAAAATTTATATTACTATCTTTATGGTTACTCAATGAAACTCTAAATCCTCACGTTGATTACCTTAGTGAGACTATTGACCAAGCCGTTTAATTATAATTAGCACAAAAGTGAAAAAATTATCCACGATTTTGCAGAAGCCCCTGAAACGATTTTGAACTGTTTCTTTCTGATCGTTAAAAAAATTTGTGTTAGTCATTTTGGTTAAAAAAGGTTGGGTTTTAAAAATCCTCACAAATTATGGGCTTATAAAAATTGGTTTAAATATAAAAACTGTTGAATTTTAGGCAGCATCAAAATATCAAAATTGATTCTTCGCAAAACAAAAATTGCCAAATCTGAATTCTAATGCATTAATTTGATCATATGAGATAAAGCTAGGAATAAAAAGTCCAGCACCTATCTCAACGACAAGTAAAGCGAAGATAAATTCTTAACCACAAATACTACTTTACTAACAACAACAAACAAATTACTATTAGAAGTTGGCTTATTAAATATTTTCTTATGTTTAAATAATTATCAAGGCGCTTTGTGATCCACAGGTGAAATGGTTCACCACCGATATCTCAAAAACAAGTAAATTAAGGAATTTTTCAATAACAATATTTGAAAGTAAAGGTGTTGAAGATGTGTAACTAGCCATCACCTTCATACTTATGACGTAACTATCGGGAAATTAAGAACAATGTTTGGAAATCTATAACAAAATTATTTTCTTTCGTTCTTAGTTTTTTGTTCGTGAGCACTGTTGTTTAGTTTACGCTCGCTATCTAATTGTTTAGTTTACGCTCGCTATCTAATTGTTTAGTTAGGTTCAACAGTTTTTTTTTAATAATGCGGCTATTGTTTCGTAAAATTCCTTTAAAATGAAATATAAGACGTGGTACTTGTTTTCCCCGAAGCTATCCCATTTTTCCCCGCCTATGGAATAAAAGAAAAACATTTATATAATGATAAATTAGCTGAGAGGTTTACTGTCAAATATTGTTTGTTTGATATGCTTTGTTTGTTATTAGTTTGGTTTTCACAATATAATTTCTTAAAGTCAAATTGGACCTTTGTACCCCGCCCTCTCCTACATTAAGTTTAGTTTTTTGCTTTGTTCTTAAGCAAAATACTACTTAGAACTCGTCTATAAATTATATATTTGTAAATTATTATTTGCATTCGGAAATATTAAGAGATAACAAAGAATTACTTAAAACTATTACCAGATTTGTATTAGTTTTCTAAATTATTCATATAAATTTTTCAGAAATATAAGAAAATCTATTTGTAGTTAGTTTTTCTCTTTAGAGTAAAACTTTTGTAAGCATAGAAAGGTAAAATGACATATTTTTGTGATTGTTATCTAAATTACAAAAATACGATTTGAAATTTGTACCAAATAATATTTTAGTAAACTTTGATCAACTCAAATACTATCTTTTCGTACTTTAATCAATATGATTTAATATTACTTGACGCTTCGTTAACAGTTGTAATTAAATAAAAAAACTAAACAAAAACATTATAGCATTTGACGTAATAACTTTAGTCTAGTATGCCATGAATTGAAATTTCAACTTTATTCGAAATGTATACTTATAACATCAAAATTTTACGTCGAATCAATGCGATTCTCATGAATCCGTTCTCATTGTACAATTTATACTCGATAACATTCTTTCTCTATGTTACTCATCTGGATAATAAACCAAAAGGTTTTACAGTAAAGTACCTTAAAGGTAAATAATACGTCTAATATGTAATAAGCAATCTAATGAAACAAATCGACAGTAATAAGATAAATAGATACTTCAAGTTAATTACTATAATTAGTTATAAAATTAGCACAATGATTTACCTGTTCAATCTCGTGAAGCATTTGTGTTTCTTCAGAATCGAAAACTTGTCATCAAATTAATCTGAAATAAAGAAAAAACAAAAAATTGTAAAATTCATCAACAAAAATAAGAATTTATGAAGAATAAATGTTTTGGCTTACAATCATTTTAATGAAATACTATTCTCAGCATAAACCGTAGAAAATGTTAATTAAATAGATAAACCATATTTTTTATTGTATAAGTAGGATAGAGCGGGGCTTAAAAGCCTGTGGGTGAAAAAGGTCCACAGTAATATCATTGTAACAATGTACCTATAAAGTTTATATTTGCATTGGTTGAATATTGCAGCTAATATTTTGTAAAATTCCGTTAAAATTCAAATTAGGCACTGGATCTATTTGCGTGATAGCCCCATGAGATAATAAAAACATTTGATAAATTTTTGAAGAAAAGTAAAAAAAAATCTACGATGATAAATTATTTACGAGTTTTACTAAATTGGGTCAGATAATTGTTTGTTTGATATGTGGTATTTGTTGTGACGTAATTGATTTGGCTTTCACAATTTAATCGCTTAAATTCAAATTGGATCTTTGTGACCTGCTCTAACCTACATTATTTCCAAGTTTCGGAAAATTTATGCAACTTGCCTCAAAGAAACTGACAACTACTCTGTACTCATGGCCTCTAAATATTCTAAATAACTTGAAATTTTTGAATTTATGTTGTTTTTTCACAATTCTCAATTTAAATTGCAAATGGATACATTTTCATTTGTAGGACAAATCTACTCGTCAATACACAACAAGGTGGCACTTCTCCATGACGAATATAATTGTCAATCACAGTTTTTAATTGAACTTAATATCACTATTTTCATTGCAAATCAATATGATGATGTAGTTTAATTAGTAAACGAATATCCTAAAATATTAGGGGCTACAAAGTACATAGTTAAGTTATGAAAATTCATTGATGTTTGGAATAATTGGCTGCGCTTTTTGGGCGTACAAGCTCATGTTTCTTTAATATAATATAATTACATATTATAATAAGGTTGTTTAACAAGTATCAATTGGAAATCGCATTAATTAGTTTTTTGTTGAACCGCAAACCTTTCATTCTGAATAAACACGTATCAGGAAGTGCATGCAACTTTCCTTAAGAAAAAATGCCACTTATGCCATTGCAATTTGTGTTGACAAAAATTATGGGCTAATGATAAATTCTTGCTTTTTGATAATGTTCTATTGGCTTACCCAGTAACAAGATAATTCTTATATTGCAGATGAATAAAACTGGACGAATGCTGGTCGATTAGTTAAAAGTTAAAAGTATTATCGACTGCAATCTAGTAAGTACATAACATGCCATTAAAAAAAAAAACTGCCAAATTTATTAGTAAATATCATTTTAGCTTTAATGTTCCGCTTTACGTACACATATTCTATAAGACTACTATGGACAAGACATAGAAGAAAATTGAAAAATAGATATAAATCGCTAGTTCCTAACCATGTGGAGTGTTTGAGCAATTGGTGTACCATGCTTTTGGAATCCTGTTACAGCAATATGACGTTTGAAAAAGAACCAGAAATAAGAACTAGGCCAAAAATGAAGACTAAGTATACAAGAACCTTTTGGTAAATTTAAAAAAATCGAGTTATAAAATGGTGATAAACTTAGAAGCTATAAAGAGTAACTGTATAAATCATTATTTAATGTTAAAACGAAAAAAAATGTCCAGTTTAATATGAAATGATGTTATATATAATTAGGGGAACGTTCTATTATAACTTATTTTCCTGACGTGAAGACTGTATCCATATTTAATAAAGTGTAATATTTTTTAAATTCGAATTAATTATTATATATTGTAAAGCATGAAGCAATGCGTAAATGAATGAAATATTTTTTTCATATAATTCTTTAAAATGAAATAATGCTGTGAGTATAACGTTATTAAGTCAAGTATACAACATGCCATAATATTGCAATGGAAATTTTCAGCTTGAGTACTGTAATCATAAAGTAAATCAAAAATTTAGTGAAAATTTGAGAAATTTGATCAAAATTTAATATAATGTGAAGAATATTGAACATATTGTATATAAGAATAGACTTTCAAGAAATTTTGAAACACTGTAATCAGGTGTTGCGACTTTTTTTTTCTTTTTCTTCATATCTATGTGTTTAAATTATAATATTAAAATATGTAAGGAACTGAAAACGTCATTAATTCATTCGAAAAAATATGCATTTTAAACTTAAATAATGTAATTAGCAAATAACAAAAATATACATTATATATTGATCATTAGATTGATCAATATTAGAGTATGAATATATCATAATCTTATATCATCTAAGATATTGACTTAACAAATTGACAATTTGTAAAGCAGTTGGAAACAAGAATTTACGACCTCCTGTTTTTACAAAATAACATAAGCACGAAAAAGCCACCAGTTACATCCAATGCATTTTTGGAAAATGCTTTAAACAATGGAACAATTGAATATTTTGATATAATCACGAATTGGATTATGAGGTGTCATTAGCAAATTTGTTACAAACTATTAATTTATTTGGCTTTGAATAGCAATCAGATCTATGAGTTTTATGAACTATTGGGGTAGTTTTTCATCCTTTTCTGAAAAAAGACTGCAAATTTGATATATTTTTTAACTCATTGGTTGTATTGCATCTGATAGTAATGATATAAGATCATATAAACCGCTACAATAAAATTTCCCAAGTACGTCGCCTTTTTCAGTAGACAAACTTGGGCAACCTCTTGGTTGGCCTGCATCTATTGGATAACTTTGTTATTTCAATTTTTCTATTACTATTTTTTATTGATGCAGCAATGCCGGGTAAGGACTATTTTCACTTGAAAACATATTCCTATCTAAATTTTCAAGTCAAAACTCATGAAATATACTGGCTTCTGGGATGTAAGTCAATTCTATCTACTGACAATAAACTACTAATTTACAAGGTGGTAATAAAACCAATATGGACTTATAGCATACAATTATGGGGCTGTGCGAGCAAATCAACAAATCAACAGTGTCACACATTTTCATAAACTTGAAAACATTATTCAAACTCTATGGTCACTCAGCTTCTTAAGATACCGATTTCAAGTAGACTGAAGAAGAAGCTGCCCAATGATAATATTCATGACCTTTAGCACTACCATATCTTTGTACATATGAACAGTATTGGTGATTTCACAATACAGAAATTCGCCAACTATGGATATAATATTTACCACAATAATGTATAGTGTGAGTATGTGTGTGAGTGAATGATTTCAGAGTGAATGATTGCTAATAAAAATAAAAAAATAAAAAAATAAAAAAACTGATGTCAGTAATGCTTGACATTTGACTACACGAGGCGGATATCAAAACTAAAATATATAAATGGAATCCATAGCTTTAATCACCAGTCCATGGGAAAACAGGCATTGTTCGAGGTGCGAGAAGAGTATTTACCATAGAACTCATAAGCAAAAAATTCTTATTAGTAAATAAACTTATAAGAATCTCCTTAACGCAGTTTTTCGAACATTTATAAATTGTATTGTAACTTTTTTTACATACATCTATTACCCCATATTATTATAATTGTCGTATTACAAATGCAAAACAAGTAATTGAACACGATCGCTTATCGCGCATTTATTCATTATTTAATTATAATTAGCGAAGACGTTGTTCTTCGGAGCGAACCGCCGACAAAAGATAAACCCGTCGCAAATTTTAGATTAACTCGGATAATTCGCAAAACAACGGCAGAGTTTAGAGGATGAAATGAAAATAAGATTTCATAACGGGATGAATGTTAACAAGATTCACCTTGAGATTTGCACGGGAATATCATTATGATATCTGTATCATTTAATAAGCCAAATAACAATAAATGGGGGTGTGAAAGATAGCGATGGGATAATAGATATTGATTAAATTTATTATGCTAACACTATCTTCACGTTATTCCCCTTTAACTCACGATTTAGATTCGAAAATGTTGGACCAGAGCTGTACAAGCTGATGCAGCGTTCGTGACTATTTTATCTTACAGTGTACAGTTTATCACAAATATAAAAATAATTTTGGTTTTTATAGTTTCGCATAAATAAAAATTTTGCAATAATTGCAGTCACCGTACCGGGTCCATCTCTGTAATGCGTAATATTTGGCCCGATTATCGTACATAGATTATGCCAGAAACAAATTACTTTGACCTAGCAATGAAGACCAAGAACTTTAAAATTATTTACGCATTCTCAGAAAATATCTTTAAAATTAATCCTGTAAATTAATTTTATCAAACGGCAGAAATTGACCGCAAAGAAGGATGACAAACAGTATATAGTTTATTTATTTATTTATTTATTTATTTATTTATTCATAAGCAAGCCGTAATCAATAATAATAGATATTATTTCAGGCTCTTGTCAAGTTTATTCATAGTTAATATTAAAAGGATAGTAATTTTATAATAATCATAGTAGTTGCACGAATTTCGCTTCTGAAAAAAAAGAGCTGAAAAAAAGCATTCGAACATTAGTTGAGTGTTACACCTCATTTAAAACCGCAAAAATTTTAAATTAATAAAATAGCAATAAAAATATAAAAAAAAATGTGGTTGTACAGGCGATCAAGTGATCAGACTACATAAATAAAGGATAAGGATTATGCAAGAAAATAGTTATTGAAATCAAATTGAGAAAATTCAGTCATAAAAAGCATAATGTCATAAAAAGCTGATTCTTTAAAAAGTTTAACTAGGGAAGCATGAAAATTTTTGCTGTCTAAGTTTCGGATATTGAGTGGAAGTTTATTCATAAGCTGAATACCTAGACCGTCGATCGTATTGAAAGAGCTGGCTAATTTATATATGCGCGCCTTAATAAGTTTGTGTCTAGTGTTGTAGTTTGAGGAGGACGAAGCCATATCAAAAAGTCTCGAATTGTTTTTGATGAAAGATGATGTCACCAGCATAAAAATGCATGGGACAGTTAGAATATTGTATTTTTTAAATATGGGTCTGCAGAAGACTTTACTGGGCAAGAAAAAAATTATTCGAATAGTTCTTTTCTGAAGCTTAAACATTTTAATTATTTCGGATAAAAAACCCCAGAATTGGATTCCGTATGAAACGTGAGAATAAAAGTTGCTATAATAAACCGAATAAGTTCATTTAATAGTATATTTTATATTGAGTAAAACATGATAAAAACAGTTAAAGCGAACTTATTTGTTGTATTTGAGTTTATTAAAATGATTCTACATAAATAATTAACATCGAATCTAATACAACAAAATTTCTCTGATACTTGATTGCGCCGATTCGCGAAATCGGATAAGTCTCTGCTTGGAGGCCGAACAGAAACTTAAAGGCACTAACCATACACCTCCTACACCTACAGTATTGTGTTTTCTATGTTGCAATGATGCACAAAGAATTCTAATGTAACTATTTTTGAAAACATCAATTTTAGTTAATTTAATGAATTTGTATATATTGTGTTCTATTTACGTATTTCTATCTATTTTAAGAAGTATGAAATAATTGTATATTTTATGAAAGAAATAATCACCATTATCTGCCCTTGATTTTAATCGAAATGTCCAAATTCAGCCCAAATCGATTCGATTTTCAGTTATGAACTGATAAAATATCTGGTAAAAATTATTACAATAAATTATTAATTATTTATTTTATAACATTTATTTTGCTACATTTAGTAAGGCATTGCTTATATGAAATTACAAAGTTTAATAGTAAATTGAGGTAGGAAACTAAATAATTGCGGATTTTTGTTACAAAATCAAAGGCATTTTTTTCATGGAAATAAACACCTTTTTTGCGATATCTTCTCTTTTCCATAATACTTCTGATTTTAATTAGCATAAAACTGAATTAGGTACCATTAGACACCATCATAATCATTGAATTCTCTACTATTCAAGAAGTTTTGTAAAAATTGAAACAAAAAGAAATCAGAAGGTGCTATGTCAGAACTGTATGGTGAAAAAACATACCAACCAAGCCACAAAATTCTTGCTGAGAAACTAAAGATATGTGATGTCAATAATGGGATGAATCGCCGTTTTAATATGTCAAACGTTTTTTTTTTGATTTTGTTAGATGTTTAATGTAGACATCATATACCTAGTAGACACGCCGCTGGGTGTTGCTACTATATTCTAGTTTATATTGTAAGATAAATATTTTTAGCAATCTTTGCTTAATGTTAATGCTCGTGTAAAACAGATTGCAGAATACATTAAATAAAAAAAATGTAGACATCAAAATGAACATTTGGTTGGTAATGACAGTTTATAGATAATTCCTTTTTCATCAAATTCAACTGGACGACCAGAGCGTTTTTCATGATTAAGTAAAAAATTGCCAGAACAAAATTTAAACCAAAAGACTAATTCTGAAACTGTCTTATTTTTTTGAGACATTGATACCATAATATCCTTCTGTGAACTTAAAATGCCTCTTTACCTATACAGAAATAAAAAAAGCAAAGTATGACAAACATTTTCGATTTGATTTTCCATTTTTCATTGAACGCCCAACGCAAACTACGCATTTGATCAAAAAAACTCTTCTTTACTGATGGGTTTCTAAACTGCCTACTATCCATTAGCAGAAAGTATTTTACATTTGGACTACGTCAGCAAACCTAACATTTTAAATCTTTTAAGCTGGAAACCGCACTTACACAATTTCCAACCTGATATTTTATAAGGATACGAGATCAGAGTTGTAGTTAATTTCCAGCTTTTGCAGACAATAATTTAGTTTTGTATCGTGATAAATTATCAAAGCAAAATATAAATAAAATGAATGAATAATATTAAAATATATAAAAATGAATGCAATTAACTATTACGACTGGCAAAATTATTTAATTTTACTACATTTAAAATAAAAATGAAAAAAAAAAGTTTTTTGTAATAATAAATCATTTGAAGAATATTCAAGTTGATATTGAATATATTTATTAAATCGTGTTTACAAACGGAAATTCCGGTTATGAGTAACTCCGATAGTTTTTGCTAAATTGAAATATTTACATACTGAAGAATTGGGTTATGAAATAATCAAATGAACAAAGATGAGAAGAAGAAAAAAAGAGTGTGCGTAAGGATCACACGCAATTGAAGTAAGACTTATTTGCTACTGTACAAAGTAGCAAATTTAAGTTAAGTAAAAATAAATACATTATGTAACAATTTTGAATAATGTTTATTAGTAACATGGTAACACTCGTAATGCACACATTTATTAGTATCAACCATTATACATATTATATAATAATAAATTATAAATTATATATTTATAATAGCATTAAAAATATGTATAAAATTTAAAAACAATAATGAAATTGAAGTCATACTTCAAATATGACATGATCGGTCTGTCATTGTAATTAGCATTTAGAAATAAACCTTCATTACAGAAATAAAGTAATTGCTGATTAATAAATTCATTAATATTTGTTTTCACAGTGGATTATGTTAAACAACGCCTAAACAAATATTGTTTTTGCAACATCACTCAATTGTGTTTAAAAATTAAGTTCATGTAATTAAAATTAACATACATTTATTTTTAAGGCATTTTTCATTAAATAAAGATTAGTACTACGATGTACCTTTAATAAAGTTTATTTATCTATATATACAACGCTGATGCCGGTACGCATACAACGCTGATGACGTTATGCGTACAGCGACAGATCTCTATTCACATACACGACGACTAATCACAATCGACCGGTATAGAAATGATATCATCCAGAGCAAATGACGAATCATTGGCACTCGACTCGGCCGTAACGCACTTCCGTTGCATTTGTACGGATTTACACCCTAGTCGCGGCTAAAAAAGTTTTACTTCAAAAATAATTCCGATTGTGAAACTAGTTGCCATTAGGAAAGCTTAACATTTATATCTATTTTTAGTTGTAGTAGAAATAAATTACTTATAAAATGTTCGTGAATCTATATTTATCATAAATCAAAAATATTTATCATTTAACTATCCAGCAGAAAATAGTTTTACTATCGCACCTACTAAGGTCCTTTGTCCTCCTGTGAACCATCTACCACCCCGTCTCCCTGTTCGAGTTCTTATTCGAAATTCCGCCTCGGCAGTTTCTAATCGTGTTATATCGTCCTTCCGGTCGGCATTCCCTCGCTTTCGGGAGGAGACCCACACCGCCCACACCGACCCGCCGGAAGGCGACACACGACACGGCACACAACCGCGCACGCACACATCGCCTAACACATTTATACAGGACACAAAACACCAAGACGCTATTGCCAGCATCCCATTCTGACACACAACAAACTCTGCGAGTGAGTAACACGGGGACAGGGAGGTTGTGGGTGATAAAATAGTATTGTCAATTTTAAGTTTGATTTGCGTTAATTACTCAAATTCAATTCTTAACGAATATATTGCTTACTTATAATATTTGGTAGATAATTCATTTACTAATAATTTCAAGGTCCAATTTGACATTGAGCAATTATTTGTAAACACACATAAAAAAAAGCTATATGACTAAGTAAAATTCTCTGCTTTTTTACTTAAAAATTTGACACCTGCCCTTTTTTTACCCATGGAGAGGGTAATTTGGGACGACTAAGCGACAAGCATGTCCAACATCTTATTTTTAATTTAAAAGGATATTACAAAATAATAGCTAGATTATTGAACCAATGCAAAATATAAATTTCAGGGGTACCTTTTTACAGTGATAACACTGTATATACTCTTGATCTGGTATTTTGTGTGTGGGTGTGTGTTTTGTATGTCTGCATTTTTTCGTCCACGTTTTCGGGCGCACGGATCAACCGATTTGAATAGTTAAAAAAAATTTCGATTCATATGATAGGGTGATAGGCTGATTAGTTTTGGCAATGGCAGGTCCAGACGTTACGGAGATACGGAGCAAAGAGTGCAAAAAAATACAAATCGAGTTTTGAGAGAATCGAATATCCGATTTGAATCATCTAAAAAACTTTCAATTGGAGAGATAATGGGAGAAGAGTGTGATTAGTTTTGGCTAAGGCAGGTCTACCCATTTCGAAAATACAGAGCTAAATGTGCAAAAATTAGCAGTTTTTGGAGAACTGAGCGTCGATTTAAATGAATCAAAGAAACTTTCTGCTTGTTTTTACAAAATAATTGCTTTTGGAAAAAAAAATTGTTAGCAGTTTTTGGAGAACTGAGCGTCCGATTTTTAAATGAATCAAAGAACTTTCTGCTTGTT
>NW_020539725.1:16397804-16435740 GCF_003426905.1 Ctenocephalides felis
CCTCAATGTGCAAAAATAAAAATTTTCTTCTTTTTGACTGATAATCTTCAACAAATTAAAGTAACATCTGCTGAATTCAAATTCTAGAAAAATGAGTGTCACAAACAATAATTTAGTCTCACACTATATTAATTAATTAAAAATCATTGTTGATTTACAATTTGAATTGAAAGTGAAAGTACTTTTAACATTAAAAAAATCAAATAAAAGTTCAATAAGCTCAACTAAAATTGCTCAGAAACTTTGCAGTTGTATATAAACGTATATGATTATTCACGTTATTATTAGTAAAATATTTTAAAATTAAAAATTATTTTTGTTTGGTTTACACTTTAAATTAAAAGTACTTTTCAACATTTAAAAAATCAAATAAAAGTTGAATAAGCACAAATAAAATTGATAAGCAACTTAGCAGTTGTACATAAATGTATATGATTATTAGTTTCACGTTATTTGTAAAAATATTCTAAAAACTTTTTTTTTAATAAAACTTTATCACTGATAACTTTTAAATGTTTAGTTTAGTTAGTTTAAAAACCACTTTCATTTACAAACTTGAAAATAGAACTTGAAATAATAGAACGCGACTATGATTACAGTATAGAAATTAGTCATTTTTGTATAAAAAGCATTTCAATAGATAATACTCATAAAATTGTTAGTAAATGTATATAGTTTTAACTTCCGCAGAGTAATTTTATAACTTCCGTATAGTAAACGCAAAAAAAATCGAAAATAAAATTTTGTAAGGTTTTTGAAAATTTTGGTAGATTTTCGAAAAAATTGATGTGTGTGTGTGTTCGGATACAGTTTTTCGTCGACGATTTCGAAAGCACGGATCAATCGTTTTGAATGATTCAAAAATAATTGGATTCATATTTACGTGAAGATTAGTTTTCAGAGATGCACAGAAAAAATTGCAAAGAATAACTTTCTAATATGAATTGATTTAAAAAACATATGGCTTGTGTTGAAAGTATCACCGTAAAAAAAAATGTGAAGACGTAAAAAAAACTGAAGAAAGACATTGGTTTAAACTTTGTAATTATGTTCTGAAATGTTCATGTAATAAAAATAAGAAATATGATATAAGGTCCTCGGAAGCATTCCGAGCATAATGCATTTTAATTAGGTTTTAGTATATATGTTGCTTTTCATGTAAATATTTATATACAGGTTATCGCCTAAATATAAGCACTAATATCTGTAATACAAATTATAAAAATTTGTTATTAATCATTGATCAATATTTTAAATTAATTATCATTGATTATTTTTATTCTTCGAATGTGTAATCACGGTACGAAAAGTTCCATCAATTTGCCAAGGCACAAATTTTCCTTTTTATTCCAAAACTATAAATATTCAATATTACACTATTCACACAAATTTTCACAATATATATTTATTGTATAAGTAGAGAAGCTTTTTGCAAAAAAAATCACAAATTTTATTGTTGCCATTTTAATGCACTCACACACTTATTTAATCAATTTTAATTTACCAAAAACTTTCACCATCATTAAATCCACGGGATATTTTTCAAAATCACATATTATAATATTATGCAGAAAAAGGTTTAAATTTCTCCAATATAAAACTTGATCCACTATAGAAAATCACGATTTGCATATTCACAAAAGAAAACAGTAATCTAAAATTACATAACGCACATCCATAAAAAAGGTTCTAGAAAACCCATTCATCAAACGCATTTATTTTTCGCGTTTTGCATACGGGTATTGATGGGTTATCGAACAGAACGACCCAATCGATAGAAAACGAAATTAAAAATGCAAAATACTACATTCAAATAACAACCCCGTCGGTAGGATTGAAAAAACATCTGCAAAAAAACGCGACGGTCGGGAATAAGATCCGACGGTAAAACGTGAAAGTTCTATTCAGATGAAAATGTAAGCGACGTGAGAGAATAAATTAATTTTTTTCTAATATTAAAAAGTTTGCATGCCAAAGCTGTTCCGTAATTTGTCCACGGTACCTAGGTATTACAGTTTATACGATTCGTCAATAGACACAATGGATCGAAGGATTTAAATCCGACGAATTGATCTTTGAATAAACTTCTAGGCTGCAAGGCGCGGTATATCCGTGAATCAGAGGTGAACTAAATATATAGTAAAATGAAATTAAAAATTTCACAATGCGAATTAAACGTGAGTTTCTTACAAATATTTTTTTTTGTGGTGGCAGAAGCAAACTTCTTAAACTTGCTTAACCTAAGTCACTGATCTTTCGGGGCAAGTAAACTATTTGGTTTAATATTGCTATCTAATATAATAATAAACATATTTGACCATATTTGACAGAAGAAAGTTATGGCAAGGCTATGTTATGAAGAACTTTCCATACTAATACGTTCTAAATATTGACAAAAGCCATGTGGTTGCTGAGCAGTCAGCCTTTTTTTCTCAGGTTGCCCGATAGAAAACCTAACCTAGAAACCGCACATATGTGAAAAAAAACGATCTTAGGTAACAGGGTCTTTTTGACCAAGCTTCATAACATGCAATTGACGCTGCAGTTTATGTGTAAAACTAAATGCACAGCAAATACATGGCATTTTGACAGTATTCAGTATGATTCAGTAGCATGATGCATGAAAGTTGGAGCGAAACATGGCTTTCCCGTAATATTGGCCAGTAGTGCTGCAGAATCGGTCCATGAATCTCGACTTGCGGAAGCTCTGCAGGGATCAGAGATATAGACTCTAAGCAAGGCCAACAAAAACTATCTGGAGAGTTTTGAAATGTGATCCTCGAGGCCAATGAAATAGATAAAGTGGACTGATAAAGTATTAAATGAAAAAATCCTGTGAAAAACGGGCAAAGAAAGAACTGTACTAAGCACAATTATTAAAAGGAAAAGAAACTGGATCACATTCATTCTACAAAAAGAATACTTTCTACATGGCGTAATAGAAGGTAAAATAGACGGATTAGAACAATTGTGCAGAAAATGAATGCAGATGATTGATTATTTACGCGAGAAGAGAGTATACAGGGAACAAAAAGGAAAAGCACAGGACCAGTAATCATGTAAACAGAAGTTTGAAAAGAAAAATGCATTAATATACATAAAAAAGTGATTAATGATAATAATAAGCGAGCGAGGGAAAGGAATACGTTGATTTGTGGACGCTCACACCATGGACCTGCCTTCGGGCAGACTTTTATCTATTATTTATTATTATAATATTTGACTATACAGTACCGATTGATTTAGTCCGATTTCTCTAGATGATTTGAAGTATTCTTGAGGATTGTCAGAAACTTATTTATTTTATTAAATAAAATATCTTATATTTCGAGCTAGTCATTAAATAAAAGTAATATAAAAAAATGTTGAAAGAAATAGAAATAAACCACAATAAGTTTAATAAATTACTTAAAATGTAGAAAATATTTGATTAAGCACATCAATGATTAATTTACAATAACTTTGTGTATTTTTGATAATTATGAAAAATAAATACCTTTTTTTAATAATATTTTAAACTTTTCAAACTTATTCCTTGTTTATAGATATAAAATTTGATCATATATGTATATGTGAATTCATATATTATTAGTTGCAAAAAGTGGCAATTATAATTATCAGTAATGATGCTTCATACAATTAGGGAAAAGGACGAATTAATATTTGATGGTAAAATAATAATTTCTATAAATATGTAAAAAAAAATCAGGAAATTCACCGTTGCTAAATATATAATAATGGATAAATGAAAGTATGAATAATGATTCAAAACAAGATTTCCTTAATATAATAGAAAAAAAATAATTGAAACTTTGAATGCTACTGTGAATAATGCTATCACGATATCAATCCAAATTTGTTTAATTCTAATTGAAAATTCAAATCCAAATTAATTGAAGTTTTCAAAAATTTTTCGATACCTAGTTCCTCTCTGACTTATAAATTTATAAATGTTGAATATTCAATATCCCTCAAATATTATTTAGCATACACACAGCATCTGCATTTCGCGAGTGTAAATAATATAAAAAATGCTACCATCCCTACACCTATAATTCAACGTCGAAAAAAAATTCGATACTATCCCATACAAACCAGAATATATATTATTATTCAGAAAGGGTTTTACGATAAAGGGTTATGTCATATTGAAAAAGTGATTCTATACCTGATGTTTGAGGGATGTTAAAATGTAATTTATAGTGTTAAGGGTCTTGATGTCATCCCAAAGAGGTCTCGGGTAAAGTTTTTTTTTTTATTTTTTCATTCAGAGTAGTTTTTTTGCAATGAAAGAATACAGGTGTGTCGTGATTTCTTTATATAGTTTTTTGCAAGTCTCTTACGGTTGTTTTGCACATTCGAAGTTTGAATCAGGGGTAGTAAATATATTGTATAAATCTATAAAATATACTTTCTTGAAAAAAATATAAATCTTTCGGTATCATCATTACATATTTTAAATCCTCAGATTGCCTCATTAGCATATAATAATAAATGTATGGAAAGTACTTTATCTCATTTTAGCTATAAAAACTAGGGGCCAATTCTTGGATAAAATGCAAATGTTATGGTAATGCTATGTTGCGGGTCTATAATCATATGAGTTAGTAGTTACTAACTGTGAAAAACATGATGTATTTGCTGTGCAATGAGGCATTTTACACATAAAACCTAACCTCTAAAAGGCACAAAATGTTAAATAACAATTTTACCATTGACAAATTTTCCTGATGGCTCTTTGAATGAACTCAAAAAACTTGCTTCATCTAAATTTGATAAAAACGCCCATTTACAAAATTTGATAGATTTCACTTTGAAGTAAAAATTCATAATAATTAAATCCAAGCTTATAAACAACATGAACTTTCACTTATAATATTTGGTAACTAAAAAATGATATACGTACTAGATAATTTTATACGGTGTCTTTTAATATATTCCTAAGAAATAATATCTAAATATTCGGAAACATTGACAATTGAGCTTATATTTGAAGCTTAGAGATTTTTTTCTATGAATCATTATGGGGTCATTGATATTAAATTTTTTATTAAAATAGCTAAGATTATATTACTAATACTATTTGGTTGTAAATATAATTATATATTAAATATTACTTGATTTAATAAAAATGTTTTCCCCCACTGATATTTTGCATTCGAATTCAGTTGCATGTTGCGAATTTCTCTCGAAGAAATTGGATCAGATGATATAAGGGATTGCTACTGCAGATTTCAAAGAAAGAAAGGGTTATTAGGAACCCTTTCATATTTTTATGTAGGTAAATTGATATACAAGAAAGATCTCACATGCCATACTGTTTCGATAATAATAGTTATGTAAGGATCTTAAATAACCGTTAATTCAGATTCGAATATGCGAATATCGTTACATAAGAATTTAATGTATAACTTATTGCATTTTCATATTTTTAACGATGGATGTCATTTCTTTCCAACTTCTTTTATAGTAAGTTGTGCAAATAGTAAAAAAAATAAAAATTAACGTTTTTTATACTTATGTGTTGTGTGGTGAATAAATTTACCAGTTTTGTAGGTAATAGCTAATTCAAATTAGCTCCGGCGAAGATGTAAGCAATAAATAATAGTTAATAAAATGTAAAATTAGGTTAGAAAAAGCAATTTTACAAGAGATAAGTTAAATTAATAGACATTCCAATTACTCTAATAATTAGTTTTGACGAAATTACCAGATCAAGGTTATATACAGGGCGATCTTAGTAATGTACCCATGATATTTATATTTTGCATTGGTTGAATAATGTAGCCAATATTTCGTAAAATTTCTTTAAAATTAATTATAAGACCCTGGCTGACCCATTTTACTCCATCTAAGGAGTAAAAAAAATGTATGTGACAAATTGTTGATGACACTAAAAAAAACACATTTCTACAATGAATTAGCTGAAAGTTTTACTGAACATAGTTTGTTTGATATGTGTTATTTGTAGTGCTATAAGTGGTTCACAATAGAATTACTCAAAGTCAAATTGGACATTTGTGCCCCAACCCCAACCCACCCTACTATGTAATATTTCAGTGATTTCAAATTTCTAGTGAATGGTATCAGAAACGTGGGACGATTTGTATTGAAGGGTAAATTAATTAAATTAATTATTAATTGTAAACGGTAATGATGTAAGAGTTAAATGCATGTTATGTGACTCTCACAATTTACATTATCGTACTTGTGGGTTGTTCTAAATTACATAATATCCAAATAAGTTCTACATTGAGCTTGAGAATAATAATACTCATACAATATTTATTAATAGTTATAGGGTAATAATTGACAAAAGATTTATCTCCAATTTTTCTAAAATTGGACATCTGTCCCTATTTACCCCACCAGCGGGGTAAAATAGAAACCCAGGGGGCAAACAGATACAATTTTTTATTTGTAATTATAAAAGAATTTTACAAAAAAAATCTGCATTATTCAACGAATGCAAAATATAAATTTCATAGGTACATTTTTTTACAGAGATGACACCGTATATAACCTGGATCCAGTATTTTGTTAGAAATATTTATCAGCATAGTTGGAATAACTATTAATTTAATATATCTCTTGTAAAATTGCCATTTTTAACTTGATTTACTTTTCACCATTTTTTATTGTTCAGACTTTTTGCCAGGTAAAGTTTCAATTGGAACTTTTTATCCGACTCACATGTAAGCTTTTATAGAAGTTATATAAAAAAAATGTTGAATCTAACTTAAAAAAAAGTAGCAGATAATACAACAATTAAATAACGTATACATAAAAATTAATTTTAAGGTCTTGTAAACTAAACAATAGTGCTCACAACACAATTAAAAAACAAACAACGAAGGAAAATGCTTTTGTTATGAATTTTTAAACATTACCATATAAATTCTGATTGCGACACCCTAAGATTCCAGTTAAAGGCTGGTTACATATTATTTGCCCTCTACTTTCAAATATTGCTGTTAGAAAATTCCTAACCTCACTTGTAGAGATATCGGAGGTGGACATCTACCCGCGGACTTTTATACTCCGCTAAACACTATATAATATTTAATAATAATTAATACTTATGTGTCTACCATTGATACAATGCAGTATTATTATTCGAACCATTTATCAAAAACAAAAATGCATTTCCTATTAGTATAAAATATATAAAATAACCCTTTCCAAAAAACTCCCGAAATAAATAAAAGCAGAAGCCTGTATAAGTCAACACCCTGAACAGGAAAGTTCACACGGATCCTGAAATGAAATGATGATCCCACCTCAAATATTGATCAATATTAGCAAATGAAACACAATAGCCTTTAACATAACATACCTAATCTGTGTGCAGAATCTTCAGTTTTGTCAGGTATATAATAGGGATTTTGGTAAATGAATAACATAATATAGAAAAAAAACAGTAGTAGAAAAAAACTCTTCTGTGTGTGACCCTTCGAAAGGGTTGTAAATGCGAAAAAAAAATAGTCTGGGCAGATAGGATTTATGAGACTGCAGGTAGTGAGCACTATAGGTGGGCTTTTTATATATTATATACGTTATGATAAAAAATATTTGTTTGCACTGCTAAATGGCTTGGTGGTTATATGATATAGAATTTATGAGTCCAAATTGATATTAGTAAAAAACGTAAATAAAACTTACTAAAAACTTTCTTGTAATTTTGAATGTTAAAACTTAAGAAGTGTTCAATTAATTTTATTTCGAAGAATGAATGTTTCATCATTAATGAAATTAATATGAAAGATATAGATAATAATCTCTATAGAATGTTATGATAAACCTCAATATTAAATTACTCAAAATTCAAAACTTCAAAAAAATCGTATGAAACTCCATGATACAAATTTCTAACAGTGGTTTTATAATTATACTCAGAAAACACGTTAAATTTTATTTTTAATATATAAAAAGCAAATTGATATTTAACTGCCTTAGGGTAAGTTATAGTAATGGAAAAAAAATCAAAAATGAACATTTTTGCATATTTTTACGTTTTAAAGCTTTTCGAACATTTTGGCTTAACTTAGAAAAGACAGATTTATATATGGAGTTTTGTAATACGTGTGTAAGTTTGTTTGGATATAAATTTTTGTTCATGATTTACAGAGCACGGTTCAACCAATTTGGATGATTCAAAATTGATTCAATTTCTGCTGATGGGGATACGTGCTGATTAGTTTTTCAAAGGGTCAGCTGTTTTAAGGATAAGGAGTAAATAGCTCCAAAAATTCAATTCAACGGATGGTCTGATTTAAAAATAATCTATTTATTTTGAAGAAATAAAATAAGGATGAAATTTTTTAGAAAGCAGGCCCAGCGGTTTCGGAAATACAATATAAAAAGTTTTAAAAAGTGGCAAATGACAATGGTAAAAAGCTCATTACTAAAATTGTTAAGAGACAACAATTAATAAATATAAAATATTCATTTCTGATGAGAATTATAAAGATTCACTAGTCTATAAAATACTTCAATATGCATAAGCACAAATAAATCCAAAAACATAATTATAAAACTCAGATAAAAACCTTTGCACTGGCTATTTTAAAAACATTATTATAACACCGTGAAATTAATATAATTTTAATTGATATGCAATGGTTTGATTCATCTCAAATGATTTACTTATTTATAGTAGTGCATGGCATCGTGGCTTAAGGCAAATTGCTGAAACTTCTCATATCGATAATTTGAATTTTTTTAAACTTTGTTAGATTTTTATATTTTTTTTATAAAAACCTAAAAAAATAAATGTTTATTACATTTTTAATTTTTTTGAAAATTTTGTGCTGTGGCTGCTTAGAGACGAAATATCGTCGCGTCGCAGTCTTGTCCATAAACATTGGTACGGCAAACCCATAAAATTATTATTATGCATACAAATTACCAGTGGAAAAAATTACTTATTAAAATCTTGTACATATACTTGATCTTACCTCGGGCTGCATGGATGTCAGCATTTCTTCGCAAAATTGCGCAGAGTCAAATTGTTCACTCACACACACTTAGTTTTACGCGAAATTATGCAAAATTTATTTAATAAGCACTCTTGTTTTAATAACTAATTAATTTACGCATTTTTTGTTATCTACTACACTCACTTCTATTTTAAAAAGTCTTATTAGGCTGAAAGAAATTTGTGCATTAGTAGGGGGTACGGTCACAATTTTGCCTACAGTAAAACAAAATTAATTATATAATTAGTTAATTATATAATTATTTGACTACTTCCTAACTATAACCTAATTTGCGGTTTTTTGTGAACGCACAACGGGACGTGTGACCGTACCCTAGAAATCATGCTTAGCAATAAAAATTGCACTGACCTTTGTTTAAAATCACCGATTCTTTTGGAACATCCCGATTACCAGTTTGTTGTCTGAAAAATAGAAAAGAAACATTAAGCAAATTCTCAATGTATTATGAAATATCGATTTGTGCTAAAAAAAATCTGTGTATTACCTCGAGACTTCCAGAAGAGAGCTTACCAGGAACCAGGAACCAAGAACCAGGAACCGGGAACAAGACACTATCACTGCACTAGAACACTATAAAGGCCTTTATAAAACACTACACGAACACTGAAAAAGCGATAAACAAAATAGCTCAAAAATCGAGAAAAACTATCACTACGAGTCGACACAAATTATTTGACCGCAAGCGAATATTTGTCTTTTTAAAAATACTGTTCATCACTAAAAAAACGTGAATGAATTTTTATAAATCTGTTCTTCAAACCAACAAAAGCATCACCAATAAAGATAAAATACATAGCAATTTGTTTTTTCTTTAGCATCTCCTGAATGGTCAAATAAATGAAGATGGATAAATAACAATTTAATATCAACTATGAGGTCTTTTTTTAATGCAAATTTTTATTAAAATCCATCCTTCTGATTAGTATTTTCAAACATCTAGTAAAATTAGAACCAGGCTTAAAATTCGTGGTCCTCCTGTTCAAACTTAGTTGCAAAATTTGGAACAACACTGTTAACACAAATAAAACACTTTTTACTTCACAAAACGGCCCAAAAGTCTAATTATATTTATTCAATATCACTACTTAATTGTCCTTGTATTTTTTTAATAGTTTTTATGCACTTATTCTGGATCATAACATCTATATCCTACGATTGTGTATTCTTCACGATTTGTGAAGACTTCTTGTTCTAGTGAGTTTTTTTTTTTTTTTTTTTTTTTTTTTTTTATTTATTGGCCTCCGCTTTACAGCATTTTTAGCCACCTACATTATTCATATTACTTTTCATCATATTCTATGCAATTCCTTACATATTAATATCTTATACATTCATCATTTATATACTATCTCTTCTTATATCCTAATCTTCCATTCAATTTTCCTTTCTACTGATTTCCATTCTTCTTTTTGTTTCTCAATATGTTCTTCTCATCTTCTAAACTAAACATCTTTTCTTACTTCTAATACAATTTTTTCTTGTATTCTACAAATTCTTAATCTAGTTTAATATTTTATTTTTTAATTCTGGTATTGCTGGAGATTTGAACCGAATTCCTCCACCGTGTGAGTCGAGAACGCTACTGAGTGAGCTATTCCCGCCACTTCTAGTGAGTTCTTTACTTTATTTTTGGAATGTTTTTGAGGACTCAGAATAACTCCATAAAAACCTATTTGCATTCAAAATACCTTTATTTATAAAAATGTCCATATTACATAATTAAATTTAGCACCATATTCTTTTTATTTAAATGTTTTATATATTTTTTCCATATTTTTTTACACTAATACACTATTTTTTCTACGAGTCGATTGAGAGGGTTGCGAAACACTTGTACATATATAAGACAAATGTCATTGGACGAATTAAAACTAGGTGGGCGATTCCATTATTTATGATAAGGGGAGGACGCATACATTTTCCTAGTAAAAATGTATAAATTTGACAATTTAATCGGAATTTTGTAACACATGAAAGAACGCACAAAGCGGATGGACGATACCAATATTTGCTCCTTAGGGGAGGTCATGTCAAAATATTTTAAACTTATATGAAGAGATTGCATGAATTGTGCAATTATGCAGATTTTTGTAACTTGGAATTTGATCAAATTATTAGCAGAACGAAACCACTATTTGCATATAAGGTGAGGTCTTATCATAATATTTAGAATATACAACAAGAAATAAATTGCTTTTTACATGTATTTAATCTTGAATAACAAATTTGATAGAAATATGAAGTAAGACACTACTAATATTTGCTCTTAATGTGCTTTTATTTTACAAGACATCATTAAAAAATGCAAAATTACTTGAAATTTACAATTTATCATACATGTCCTGATTTTTATTATAATTGTGGTTATGTATTTAATTTACATGTAAATAGTTTCATGTTATATACAAAATCATTAAATTAAACGTATAAGAGCCTATACAATGTACGACGTTTATATCTGTTTACATAAAAAGTTAATAAATAAAACTTAATCAATCGGATTTGAACTAAAGGACATGGTCTAATATTTATGTAAATTATATGAACTGAATTGCAAAGATAAAATTATTTATTTGAAGTATATAAGTGAGATTTAGATTTAGATCTTTGGATAGAATTAAAATTTTCGATATTTAAACTTTTTTTTTGGAAATTCAAGAAAAAAAATTAATTTTGAAATAAAAAAAATCTTTTCCCGAAGAACGATAAGCAGAAAGATTTTTGAATCATTCAAATCGGAAGATAATTTCTTTCAAAAACTGTCATTTTTGCATATTTGGCTACGTATCGCCGAAACGGCTGGACCTGCTTTTGCTAAAAACTAATCACCACTTCTCCTCATCATTATAAATGGAATGCTTTTTGAATAATTCAAATCGGTTGATCCGGGCCCCCCAAAACTCAGACGAAAAATTGTATCCATATAAACATTCACATTTTTTTTAAGGTATGCCAGAAAATGTCCAGAAACCTTCAAAACGTAGAGATATGCATAAAATTTCATTTTCGATTTTTGGACGATTACAATAATTTACCCTATGGGACAGTGGTTTGATTCATTTCAATATCAACTAACTTTAACTAACTATGCAAATGATAAAAAATTTGCATCGTATTCTGAGGGGAAATATGATATTTATTCGAACGTTAATAATTCAAATATTAATTTTAAAATTTCAAAAAAAGTACTAACAGGTAAATTAACTTATGCAGATCACTAATTGACAATATCTGAACTACATCTTTATTTGTTTACGTAAAAATATCTATAGCAGATAAATTAGTATAAACTTGTTAAAGAATGTCAAAAACCTCAAGTAACCTTACTATAATATAGTGTATTCAGGGTATATTTCGTCTAAAATAACAAGTAAACCCTTATTTGGTTTAAGCAATGTGTGTGAATAAGTACCTTTTCACTTTCAAGTACATTAATTTTTAGGTTAACATCTAAATTCAGATTGTGAAGATAAGATCGCAAAGATAATTCTAATTTTGAAGAGGATTTTATAGAAAAGGGTGTTCAGGCATTCCTTTTCAAGTTGAATAACTAAAAGTGGGCTTTTGAATCCGAGCGCTATTTTTTATTCCATTATTCTTTTTAATTCGATGTGCACAGAAAACTTGTTTAACAATTATACAATTTATAAATTCGAACCCGGATTAAAATATTAGCTGGTATCGATGGTTATCAGTTAAAAATTGTAACAAAAATTTGCATATTTATTCAAAGTATTAATTTGCATATTCTAAACGCATATCTATTTTTAATATATAAAATTTACTTCTGACTATTGGTTTTGGGTTTTGTATAAGGCGATTTAAAGTTCTCGACACACTTCTCATGTGTTGAGATGTTTTCAATGTCGAACAATGATATGTTGTTTTTTGCATTTTTTTTCATTTATTGCTACAATATTAGTATTGTTTTATAATTTTCTACATTTTGAAAATTTTCCTCGACAAACTCTAAAAAGATTTATTGAATTCCGAAAAATCGTTTAGGAGGAGTATCAATTCATACATCATTTCAGGAGAGATATATACTTTATATATATATATATATATATATATATATATATATATATATAAACATAATTCTCAAATAATGTTAATAGAAAAAATGCGATAACTAATACATTTATATATCAATAATAAGAAAGAAATGTTTATATTTAATAAAATTATATGAACCACGTAGAATGTGAAAAATATATGCGATTTAAAAGTTTCGGGTTTGAATATCATTCGCTCGAATGTTATCATGACGGGCTCTGAATTTAAAATGCATAGCGCAACCCCCTAGATATAAATGCATGTACGAGAATAAACCCCTATGCAAAATAGCACTTTCGCTGCAGTTCGCAATAAAAGCGATTTTCAGGCAAATAAATCAACTATCTTTCTGCTTCAGTCTAACATCATCCCATGAAGAATATTTGCGAATAAGGCACGCACCATTGACTGTCAACATATGCGCAAACAATTTTTTTACGACTCGCATTTATACTTTTCAACGCCAAACTCAGCTTAGAGGAAGTATCAAATTTGATAAATATGTATACATCTAAGTCTGCATTTTCTATTCTTCCTACTTATAAAATATTAAATCTCCAAATTCATTGGAAACAACTCCGAGTTTTGTACAATGTAGATGTATCGAAATCTTAGTGAGAATGTTATCAGAAATATTGGACACAAAAAATAGTGTTAAAAATCTAATATTTGCATAATATTTCAATTAATCTTATTTTAATTAATCTTAAATTATTTGAAACGTCATAAAAATATTAAATTGATAAATACTATTTGCAGCAAACTTTTTGAAGTCTGAATAGCATCGCGGGCTAATTATTTGTAAAATTTGATATCATAATTATAAACATGAATAAAACATAATAAGTTTTAGCTTTTTTTTAAACAAAAATCGCAGAACGGTTCAATATAAAATATTATTGGTATTCATCAATAAATTATGTTTAGCATTTCTACTACTACTGAAATATAAAAAAATATGTACCTAATAATAATTAAATGGCATCCAAAACTAAGTTGTTTTATAAAAAGCGTAATACGGTTTGATACATTATTCTAAGCTTTATTACTACATTTTACAAATTGTTATGAACATAAAAAATGAAAAAAAAATCATAATACAGAGAACAAAAATTGAATTATCGTGTAATATTTTATTGTCAAAATGCAAAACCTAATATTGTTTGTTATTTAAATATTTGCTATATTTTTTTATATTTTAATACGAGTGTACTTAAAAAAAAGTATATGCTAATTATTACTATAGTAGTAATTTATTAATAAAAAAGTTTAGAATTCTATCACTTTTCTCATTTTGAAATATGCTTATCCATTCATCTCGTAGTTTTACTGCCTAAATTTTTTTTACCAATTTTATATATTTCAAATTGACGTTATACGGGTTGATCATTTTAGGTGATTTGTAATAAATTCTGTTATTATTCGAAATGAAAATTCATTATTATCAATGAATTATGAATAGATAGATAATGCGGGTATTTGAATGTACGTTTACGTTTGATTATAACAAATTGATTTTGAAGCACAACCTAATACAATACAAAATACGTTGATATGTCAGTGGGTTTTTTGGATTATTGATGTTTTCTATAAAATTATCATTAAAATTAAATGACATAACATTGAATATTAGTTGTACACATTGTTATTTGTTGTATTGCAGAAATTTAAATTATTGTAAGTCTGTATTATTGTTTTCAAATATAGTAACTAGAGTCAGAGTAGAATCCAATTGGATCTGTGCTCCGCCCGGCCCTAAACTAAAAAAAAAATTGAAATAAAAGATTACAAGATTAAAATATGTTTTAATTTGATATTTATATGAATATACATTTAATCTATGCTCATAATAAATAACTCTGATATTATGGTCAAAAATATTTAATAGTAAAAATATAAACTGGCCCTAGTCATTTAACCGTTTTATTATTGTGTCAGGCGTGGTTCGTAAATTTATTAAATTTTAATCACTATATTTTGTACTATAACTTTTATCATTTTTGGTCATTTTGCTAAACTTTATATTCAGTAATTATTAATACCTAATTTACCAAATTAAAAAATATTTGCCGAACTTGATTTTACTATTGATGAAATCACCAAGAAATTGAAAATTTAAAAAAAAAATTAGTTTTGTAGAATATCATTCAACATATAATTAATAAAGTATTTTTTGGTAAGAAATATTAGAAAATAAATAAGAAAGCATAAACTTTTCCTTCGGGAAGTTAATAATAAAAAATAAGTCACAATGAGCGTCTACATCACTATATCAATTCAAAGATATATTCTAATTTAATTATATTTCTCTTATTAGATAAATCCCCAAAGAATTATTTTAGAGTAGAAAAATTAGCAAGAAAAATTATAATTTCTTGCACGAATGAAATTGCTATTTAAATGAAGTCCAAGTTCCCATAATTATTATTCGGTTTTAAAAATTTAAAAAGAAAGTTTAACACTAAATAATAAAAAATTAAACTGCCTGGAATAAGGATTTTAATTTTTAATATTAACTGTTTGTCGCATAATAACGTATAATAAATTGTACCACAAAAATCCAACAGCAAGAATTGAAATTGATTACCCATGGCAACCATTACTAGAGTCTTGCATTTACATTCCCTTAACAAAGTCCGTCAATACCAATCCGCTTTTATTGCGGACCCTGACAACTAATCCGCCCACACCCCGAATATCCTCTGCATTTGCTAAGGGAGTGGGCAAATTCATCCCTTGTAGGATCAAAATGGCCGACCACCGCGGCTCTATTTCGTGAGCTGTCCCTAGTAATGGACTTTACGTTCGGATACAGCGTCCTTTTCGGACTCTTTGGGGATGAGAGGGTGGCTCCGACCCCCGCTTGGGGTATCTGATAGGATCAGAGGCACGATGTATACTCTAGCACGAAGGAATTTCAAGGCACACGATGATCAGGGTTGCATTTAGGGTTGTTAACCCAAAATTCAAATGCCTTTTTCTTGACCTGGCGGACTTTTGTTGACCTACACTGACCCGTATAACCCAGGGATCGTTCAAGTATTACGTAAGCAGATTTATTACAATTATTTACCCCCCCCCCCCCGCCCTTCCCTTTGTCATCAAAAGTAAGCAAATTTCTTACCAAAAATAGGCAAAATAAGCAAATCAACAATCCCCCGCCCCCCTATAGTGCTTACGTAATACTTGAACGGCCCCCCAGAATAAAAATTAATCTTTCAATTTTTTTACATATAATAATTTTTCTAAACAACTAAAGTAAGCGAAGAAAAACTTGGAAAAGTATCTAAACTTTTATTGCTATTTGATTCATGATACTTTTGGTCGTTCCGATTTCTTGATCGAGTTATTTATTTACAGTTATTTTATAAGAAAGCTGATTATAATTGAACCAGAAATTCGAGATAGACCATAATACCTTGTTTTGACCTGGCGTACTTTTGTTGACCTTCACTGACCCCTTTAGTTCACAAAGAAGTTTCAATCTTGAGAAAAATAGACATGATTATAACTTTTCTAAAAATTCTTATTTGTTTTATGATACTTTATTTTTATGTAAGATCCGGCCATTTGCTGATTGATTATTGATAATGTTCTGTATTTTCTAACAATGTTGATAAGATTGAATAAAATTAAAATATTATTTCTAATTGTTCTATAACAACAAAGGTAGGAAACTCAACCTTACTTACAAGAGAAATTTGTTGGCTGCTTTATAATTAACGTAATTTAATTTTTTTTATCAAACTTGATCGGTAATTTTCGGGATTTTAACCGTTAACCCACATGATGACCAAAGCTTCCTTAGTGGTTAGTTAACCCGGAATTCGAGAAAGACCATGAGACCTTTTCTTGACCTGGCGTACTTTTGTTGACCTACACTGACCCCTTCACTTCACGAAGAAAATTTAATCTTTCAGTAAGCTAATACAAAATAAGGTGTACGATATTTTTAATTCAGTAAATATTTAAGGAAATAGGTACAGAGGTCAAAACCATTTCAAAGTTGCATAGGGTATATCAGAAAAATTAAAGGGTGAAACTAAGGGCAACAGTATTTCTTATTGATATTGCCCTTAGAAATGTAGGTATATAAAATCAGGGTTGTATTAAGCTTTAGATAAATTTCGTAAAATTATTTATAAATATAATATATATATATATATATATATATATACATATACATATACATATACATATATAAATATAAAATATATATATATATATATATATATATATATATACATACTTCCTGACCCAGCAAAAGTTGTTTAATTTAAATATTTCTAGAAAATTTTTAGATAAAAAAATAACTGATTCTGAAGGTGGAAGTATGATATGTGGAATATAAAGTGAAAAAGACACTTAACACTAATTTAATGAATGGTTAGTTTACGCATTGGAAAACATGCCACATATAAATTTTTCAAGAATATTTATTGTTATTAGAATTTACCTACATAATTTGTTTTCTTATAACACCTATGCTTTAATATTTATTTTTATGTGGTGGATTTTTTTAAAGATGTATATTGTATTTATTGCTAGTTCTCATAAGACGAGCATATCAGTTAATATAAAAGTGAAACTCATAAAGTTAATATTACGTTGATGCATAGTTTATAATGAAGTAGGTGAGTTATTCTACAGATTTATGGTATGGATTAAAAATAATATTACATTTCAGAGTAATAAATCAAAAGACAATAGTAATAAAAAACGATGAACAGTAAATCAAAGAAAAATATTTGATATACTTCATTTTCAATTTGTTTTATACTTGATAATCAATAACTTGATAAAACTATACTACAAAATAGAAAAGCGTAAAGTTTAATCATTTCAAACTCACTTCGAAAATAATAAAACGTTCATTAGTCTTCTAAGAACAACATTAGAATATTGCATCCCTGTTTAGAAACCTTCCCTTTAATAGTAATGGTTCAGATGCTTTGTGCCCGCTCAATACGAACACAGAGAAAAGCGGTGTCAGATGGATAGAGTTTCCAACTGTAGTCTTCGTCATGTGTAGACAACATTAAATTAAGAAACATTTGTGATAATGATAAAGAAAATCCGAGACTTAACCCTTTTGCTACGAGTGTCGTCTATGGACGACCTCCAACGAGCAATTTGTGTATACGAGTGTCGTCCATGGACTACATATTGTGTTTGCCTTTACTTCAAGAACAATCATTATAAGTTAAACTACTAGGATTTACAATCTCTTATTATAATTTTTAGTTTAGCACATTTTTGTTGACAATGGTAAAAATATTTTAAATTGAATAATTGTATATTTCGTCGACAAAGTAGATAGAGAACAAAAGGTTCATTCCTCCTGCTGTACATCTTCTCATGCGGTTTGTTGCGATGTGATGTGTTTGTAAGTTGTGAACGGATATTCCAAACCTTACCCCATCTTATCTATTATATGTATAGGCATACACAGCACATAGGCTCAAATTTGAAGCTTTTAACTTGTCTGTGTTGTCAAAAGTAATCCAACTAGCTTTGATGAATTATCAGGATGATCCAATGATAAATTGGAGTAGAACAAAAAAGCGATTTAAATTAAATTCTCATATGTATGTGAATCCTCGATAATTTTAGGTTATAGTACTTTTTTTTAACTTCCCGAAGTATAAGTATATCGTAATGGTTTACTAATTTTTCTAGTTTTAAATGTTTCAAGTCATCCTGAATCATCTGACACCAAAATTTTAAAAAATGTCTATGTGTATGTGAGCTCAAATATGACCTTTGGTCAATGTTTTCTAAAAATTCAATAACCTATTTATGAAACTCAATATGCACTCGTAATAATTGGTTTTGCAAAATGATCGGCTGAAACAATTTAATCAAAATGTCTCGTCCATGTTTTCACCTAAAACCGTTTACCGATTTTAATTGTTCAAAAAGTATCAGTTGGAAATCTATCTGAGTAATTTTAGTAAACATTGACCTGACAGTCTTCGAAAATAATTAAAAAAAAAAAAAACTTTGCATATTCGTGAACTAATTAAATACACTGAAACATTGTGGTTTAACTGTAAAAAATTATTATAGGCTTAATTAATGGTCCATTTTTTTGTAAAATATACCATGTGTGTATTAGACACGTAGGTTCAACAACGATATCAGAAAAATAATTACAGATAAGACTTTAACAATAATATATAAAAGTGGAGATTCTTACGACGACTCCATCAGGAGATGGACTGCTGAAATGTTAGAAATCCATAACAAAAGAATTTTCTTTTGTTGTTAGTTTGTTTTTATTTTGAGCACTGTTTAGTTTTCGAGACTTTAATATAACTTTTATGTTTAAGTTATTTAATTATTTTATAAGATGTATTGTTATTTAAAATTAGATGTTTTATATGACCTCTATAAAAGCTTGCAAATGGATGGAGTAGAAAGGACCAATGAAATCTTTACTCTAGCAAATGTGTAATAAACAAGTAACTTAAACTAAATAAATGAATAAACAAGTAAAACTAAAAAAGCTATTTTACAAGAGATAAGTTAAATAGTTATTCCAACTCTACTGATGATTATTTCTGATAAAATACCAGATTAAGGTTATATACATAGTTAACTCTTAACAAATGTACCCATGAAATTTATATTTTGCATTAGTTGAATGATGTAGCTATTATTTTGTAAAACCCATTTAAAATGTGTAATAAGACATCCATTGACTTGTTTGCCTCTTGACCTTTCCAATTTACTTCGCCTTTGGGGTAAAAAGAACCAGTTGACAATCTTTTGGAAAATAGCAAATAAAACACACAATAATGAATTTGCTTGGAGTTTTACTGAACATAGTCAAGTAGGATAGTTGCTTGTGGGATATGTGTGAAGTAATGATATATGGAATTGGTTTGGTTTTCGCAATATAATTGCTCAAAGTCAAATTGAACATTTATGCTACGCCCTGCCCTACCATGTATTAAGCGCATTTTCTTGCCGAAACTAATATATTTGACAAAATTGTATAAAATTGATTGATCTACAATAATTTGTTACATTATAACATGGTTTACACAGCAAGTCGGTATACTTATGAATCACTCAAAAATAATTAATATTATTATTGTTAGTTCTAGGCAAGTGCTTTTTCCAACATGCTCTTGTAGTTATACAATGTCCCTTGTCGGCCGACTATTGTAAATTCATCAAATTTATTGAATGTCGTTTACTGGACAGTTGTAAATAAAATAGATAATAAAAAAAAAAGTTTCAGGCACGTGATCACGTTTATCTAACGAAACCACACTAAACAATTTTCCACATTGATATTACTGACAAATTATATTAGAATATAAATTATTCTGTAAAAATGTTTTTCACTATCATTTACTTTTGGCGATGGTGCCACTGTCCCTCCGCAGTTTGCATTGGCCTGTGTGCGTGAGCCGCACGTCATGTGGGTTGAAATTCGCCAGCGTCGAGGCGAGCGAGGGAGATTTCACATCGTCGGATTATGGCCGACGGATGTATAAGATCGGTTCGAAACGAGCGAAGGCAGCCCGAGGGGGTTGCTACAAGATTCTTGGTTAGGGGTGCAAAGTTATGTATAGGTGACGTGCGGGCGTCGTCAGGTGGACTTAGGGGGTTGGATAGAGAAGACTTAGGTCTAAAGATTGGTTTATTCAGTATGTATAGTACGGATAGATCAGAAATTATGTAATATATTATCACAAATGATCAGAAATTATTTTGAAGTTATTTACCGCTGACCAGAAACTATGCTTAGCTTAGAACTTAGTTTAATAATTATTGTATAATAACAAACTACTAATTTTCCAGAATTTCAAAAATATTAGAAATAATTTATTTCTTAAAAATAACTTTTTTCAAAACTAATTCAAAAATTGAATATTTGTACATAAATATTCATGCAAAACATCTACATGTGAATGAATATTTTCATAAATTAAAAAAAAAGAAATTCTATCAAACTAATTACCATCAAATTTTATATTACTATTTGTGCAAGAAGTCTTTGTATGCATGTGGAATCTGATAAATTTGCTTATATATTACTAAGCAAAGTTAATATTTCATAACAAAATTTATTAATATTAGTATTTGGTAAATCATTTAACAAATATGCAAATCTTCACAAACACTTCAAATATGTGAGGTGGCAAAAATAAGCACAAATATCTGAAGTTTTTATCAAAAAAAAAATAGACCAAATTTTCTATCAATTGATGAATTTGAGTTTGAGTTCATCAGAATGAATTGACAGAGCTATGAATTAAATTGTTAAAAAAAATTCGATATTGCTAAGTGTTTCTTTAGGGTGGCAAAAATCAGCCCAATTATCTGAACTCAATATAAAAATTGAACTAATTTTCCATTAGTAAGATTTTTTTAAATGTAAAGATTTAAATGTAAATTTTTATATAAATTTATGTTACATTATTCTTCCAAGTATAGAAAGTTCATAATGTAGTAGTATGAGACATATGACTAGTAGAGACCATTCTGGATTCGATTACAACATGTGCCAGCTCGATACTAAACAGCGTATTAGATTTTTACTTGAGGTTGTGGATAAAAATGTTGTCAAAAAAAATAAATAACATTTTTGCTACAAGAGTGAGTAGGAGTGTCGATACTGCACGAGCCAATGTTTTCTATAAAATATTTTCAGATTTTTCGAGTATTTTCGATAAAAATATAATTAAAAAGTAAAAATAATACTTCTTACAGAACTAGAATCACGATAACAATTTTAACAATTCAACTCGGAGTGATAAACATGGAAGCAAAAGTTAACACGATCGATGTCGACTACAGACTACATTCGATATATGATATATATGATATCTCCTATCATTCGCAAATAGTGAAAAGGGGCATGAAAACCTCATTTTTGAGTAAAGAAAACTGGGTGCGGTTGTGCCAGGGTACTGTAGTGGTAGTCGTCATAACAGCTAAACTATAATGATTTTGAGATAAGGTTCAAAGGAAGGAAGATAAAGTATGTTTGTTCCAACAAGTTCCTATCATTGCTTGCATAGCCTTCACATCAACAAGATATGTAGACTTTATTGCTTTTAGAGAGTCAAAGTTTTCATGTTCCAATAATTTCAATTATAACTATTAATTGTATACAGATAGATCATTTTGTTTATTATTTTGCTGTAAGTTCAACATTAGTAGTTATTTAACAGCTATTAGTAATAATTTAGTCATCTATAATAATACTTTGTTTTCAAAAGTGTACGTTGGGTACGGTTGTGACATGTAATCATAATTCGATTACTGCAGAAAAATGTCAATTTTTTGGTTTGTTTTACCTTAAATTCGTATTTGCGATAAAAAAAACATATCTAAAATCAGCATTTACTAAGGATTTGCTGGCGCCCCGACTATAGTCGTTTGAGTGTTGGTCCTTTGAACCGGGCGGCGGCGTTAGCGCGGCGCGGCGTTCGATTTTATGCCTTCCTGTATGGATGGAAAAAGTGCTTTGCACGGCGTGCCTGATACGACGTGTCTTATATTGGAAAATCCGAAAGGCCTCGCGCACGTGTTTGTGTATGCGTACGTACGAGAATGATGAGTTTGCACGTGAATTCATACTCGGAGAAATAAAAAAGGATCACTATTGCATATTATATAAATAGATAAAGTATTTAGATTTGTTTTGGTAAAATCTGGTAACTAACTAATGGTGCATAAAATTGTGCCTTAAAAGAAATTGCTGGAACATCCCGTACTGTAATAAAATATACGCGAAATAAAAATAATTAATCATCACTGAAAAATTATCAATGACTAATTGCAATTGTTTTAATTGTTAAAAAAAACTGTAATTTTACCGTCATTTTTTATAAATCTAGACTAGAATTCTAGAAATCTATGTTTATCTACAAGAACGAAAACAAAATAAACAAACGACACAATATACTTTTTGAATCACTCTAATCGGACGCTCCGTTCTTTCAAAAAACTGCTATTCTTTGCAATTTATCCGTATCTCTAAAACCTCTGGACCTGCCTTCACAAAACTGTATTCATTTCACTCAATCGGTACGCGTCCAATATTTCTTTAATTATTCTAATCGGACGCTTCGTTTTGAATTACTGGGATTTCAAAAACTGAATGGCTATTTTCTGCACTCTTCGCCTCATTACAATTTATCTAATACTGATTATATATTTTTTAAGCCTCTACCGTCCAAATTTTTGTTTTACGTCCAAAAAATTAAGAGAATAAATAATCTGTAATTAAGTAAAAAAAAAATCTAAACAAAAAATTCGATACTACTAACAAAGACAAAGTCATAGATCTAATATTTATTCGTCATGCCACCTGAAAGTTGCGCGGGCTCATTGAGGGTTATTTGACGCACCAATACCAAAAAAGCTATTTAAAGCAAAAATGCACGTGAAGTAAAAATGATTTTGAAATCACAAAATTTATTTACATTAAAAAAAAATTTTTTTGTTTCCAATTTTATAGGAAATTACGAATTACTTTTATGACTAGTAAGATTATGCCAAATGAAGAACACTTGAAAAATAGTAGTTATTGATCAAAAATGATCAAGATTCTACTCAAATTAGTAAAAAGTTGAATACTGCTTCCATTAAACATTATGGTCATTGTAACACGTGGAATAGGGAAATATTTCATAATTCTAGGTCAATACACAATCAACACGAGTAAGAATATATTGGACCGAAGAAACGACAACGCCTAAAGCAAATTTAGTAATTGTAATTGTATTTACAATGGAAAATGTGAGTTAGAGAAGCCTCATCATCATTTTATCCATAATAATTATTATAGAAAGCATTGGCACGTAGATATAGTAAAATTAAGCTCTGAGAGAGAACTTTGAACCTACTCCACGGAATTTTAAAAATTAACTGAGTGCTCGCGTTTGCTATGCTGGAACTATTCCGAACTTACCTACGTCTCTCTCTATATGCCTCTAAAATACAATGTAGCCTAATTTGAATATTCCTCGCTTTAGGGGTCTTCTTCCACCGCATGCCGATGGAAATATTTGCACATTCCGGGTTTCTTACCTGATACGCAATCAACCCTTTGAACCAAATGTTCGACCCTTACACATAGATAGTTCCGCATATTATAAATCTGCATGCGTAGGTATCAAATTTAACCCTTTCTCAAGCAAATGTACCACCTCTACCTATATTCGTATGTAAATATCGCGCAAAAAACCCAAACCCGGAATAAATTAAAAGTTTTTGATTGAAATCTCCAGCTATCCTCGTATAGGCCTATATACCTCTCTGCATATATAAGTACATCTGATATTATTTGTAACAATAGTTTCGCGCTGTCCTACCTGGATACATCGCCTGATTTGCATTGGCATATGTTGGGCCTAGTTAAGAATTCAGAACGTGCCTGCATATTAATGAGTTGGCAAATGTTGCTATATGTTTGAGTGGCAATATTTTATTTTGTCAAATCACTTCTGAACCTTCTGAAGGTAGGATTGGGCACGAGAACAGTTTTGGACTTTGAAGTGCTAGGTTGTGCTCTACTTTTTTTTATTTTCTTGTTTAATGTCTGTGCTACTTAGTAATAATAAATATTGGTGAACTATCAGAATTGTGCAAGAGTGTCGAAACGAAAATCTTACTTTCAAGTAAGTATGTCTTACTTAAAACAAATAATTGAGAAAATAAATATTGTTACATAGTGTAGGCATGTGGTATACAATTCAATTTGTGCAGAAGATTTTCGTCAATTTTAGAGAATGCTGGCTATCCTTAGTAGATAGCTACCTCCTAATATTTCGAATAAAATCTAATATTTTTGAAAGCAAACAAGTATTAAATATTTAAATTACTTCGGGATAAACGAATGTTTAAATCTTGGATAATATAGAAATTTTCTTTAAGATTAGTTGGGATTTCAAGTTTCTTTACTAAATGAATGCATAAGGCGACTTTTCCCAAATTCGATTTTATTTACATTCTTAAAGCAAATAAATGAAGTTCGTTAATATAGTTTTGTAATATTTTGGAACTGTATGTAATCCGAAAGCATCGGCTTCAAATGAATTACACCTTTAAGCTCAATTATAAATATTCTTTTTAGAACTGATGGCGCAAATTTGCAATTTTATACCTCAATTCCAATATTAATGAGTTTAATTACATTAAATGTATTAGGACAACTCTTATTTACTTAATATATTTTCCTAATCTTTTGATTAGGTATAAAGTTTCACGATTATAACAAAGTCATAACCTATAAACACAATTCAATTTAGTTTCTTTATAACTAATAATTTCTGAAGTCAAATTATTCCTTGATTATAAATTGATTTCTGGACGATCTTAAATCAATTGATTAAAAATTTATTGATGTATCATTATTGCTTCGCGCAGGATAATTTTGCAGCTGATGTCATTTATTAAATATTATTTATACAATTAATTTGAAATAAAGATTTAAGATTTTTTTGATAATCAATCGGTTGGTAGAGCCACAAATTCTACCTGGTCCTTCAGCTAAACAAAAAAAACACATTCTTACAACTTTCGCTATCTTCAAATTATTTTTACGATATAATCTATAATTTTACAAACGATTTAAAAAACATAAGCATTTAACAGGTTCCAGAAAAGTAACCTGCTAGATCACAAACATATTTAACCCCTATAGGAATCAATTGATTGTTGACACCCATTGTACCGGTTGTAATTGACACCTGTATCTCCTTCGATTGCGAACAATAAAATTGGGTTATGGATTTATCCGAGTTCACTCAACTTTGAAGCAATTTCAAAATCGGATATTTATTTTTCAATAAAATAGTAAAAGTTTCCAACATTAGGCCAACAGTTTATATTCTCAACTTTTCTCGCAAGATATTCATAAGCATAGCAGAAGCTTGATATACATGTGATGAAAAAAGAATGGAAAGTGCACAATGACGTTTTTGATTGATGTATTTTCCATTTTAGCCTCCAGACAGAGTTTCCCTCGCTTTCATTTTACGTGCTCTATATATGGGCTGACATCAAACACATCAAGAGATTGAAATCTAACTTATACCGTTGTACGCCTTCGCATTTTACTACATACTATAGAAATTGACTTTGGAAAAGGACCACAATATCAAGTGTTTTAGTAGTCAAAATTCGCGATATTATCTGGTTCAAGTTATTCAAAATTAATCTATCATTATTATAAGAATCAATGTACTAATAATAATCAAAATGCTTGACAAGCGCTAAATATTAGAGATACCACAAGTTTTTAAGTGTTTGCAACTAATAAATATATAAGTAAGCATAATAGTTTTGCGTGATATGATAATTTGCAACTGCCAATATTTTATTTATTTTTATATTAATGTTTCATTATTTTAATACGTTTATTTCTGAAATAAAATTCTTTTATAATCTTTTGAGCTACCAAAACTTTTAAGTTTTTATTTTTGTACTTGAACTTTTTATTAGGAAACTTTCCATCTATTTGCCTGTTATTTAACATCAAGCATTTTATTATTTTGCAATTTTGATTAAATGCGCCAACATTTGATGAACCTTTTCAAAGACACTTTAGTGCTTTTTTTTAAAAGAAGATCCTCTAAAAGTCGGCCGATTCTGAAAATTTTAAATTCATAGTTCAACAAAAAAATTTAATTCTTTAAAACTTGGGCAATTGTGTCATTTTTGTCACAGTGGTGGGTCCTAGAGATATTATTTACGATTATAAATCTTATCTCTCAAAGATTAAATGAAAAAAAATATTAACCACAATAACCGATAAGTGATCACGTTTTCACCAAATGCTCTATATTTTCAACGAACATGTATCCAGTTCGAGCTTTAAAAAATGTGCCCATAACATACGTATTCCAAAGAGAAGTTGTATTTGATCTGATTTAAATAATTGCATTTCAAGAAACATTAGAGGTCTGATTATAATAAATTAAACAGAAATAACTATCAGAGCAAAAATTAAGAAGTAGTACGAGTTGATAAAATTTTCGGTTTACTATTTTTGAAACTACATATTTTTCATATTTAGAGTATAATTTATAATTTTATAGATCAAACTAATAAAGTGCATCGTATTGATTCAAAAATTTAGCTATTATCCTATAAAAGCGTATTTTAACTTAAATATAAAATGGTCGATTTTTTGCCTCTTGCGTATCTCCTTTCACTCAAAAGGCAGTGGCAAAAAGAACAAACTAACAAATTTTTAAAAACAGTAAAAAAACATTTTTGCAATGATAAAGTAGCTGGGTGTTTTACTGAACATAGTCAGATAGTTGTTTGCTGATATGTGGTATTTGTAATGATGTAATTGATTTGGTTTTTACAACAAAATTGCTCGAGGCCAAATTGGACCTTTATTCTTTACCCTGCACGATATCGAATGTAATAATCATGTAATTTAAAAGCATATAGTTCACTTTAATCACGATTCAATCATTCGTTTTTAAGGTAGTCGTATAAGCGGATTTGTTCATCAAAGTAATATTAATCTGGTCATTCCGTAATGGACTTTACGCTATAGAATTATTCCTTGTCCTCCCAGTTTGGACTTCTATTGGCCGACGGGTCCAGGGGCGTTCGTCCAATGAGATAAACCAATGTCCTAAAAGCTCACTGAGTATCCCGAAGTCGGAGCTTTTTCATGCGTTAAAAATTATCCTTGTTCGACCATTCGCTTTGAGTGGTTAACAAAATATGTTTGTTTCAAGTCACAAATAGAAAATTATTTTTGTCAAAAGTAGAAAGAAAAATTAAAAGTAGAAAATGATTATTTTTTATTTACCTTATTTTTAATACTCCTTGTCAAAGTGCAAGTGCCCTGATAATTTAGATAGTAGAATTAAGCTCTATACTTTTATATTTGACATATTTTATGAATTTTTCTGGAAATACTTTAAAAGTTTGTTTTAGAGATTTTAATGATTATAAGTATTTTTAAATAAAGGAATCAGAATGAATAATAATAAATTAGTTTTGACAAAGGTACAAAATTATTTGTTTTTTTATTTAATTGATGATCAAATTGTAAGAGCAGATTTAATTAATTCTTCTGAAAATTTAGTTCCATTTAGTGATTCAAATACGGACTTTTAGTCATATAAATAATTCACAATATAATATTAGATTTTTTGTATATTTATGTTTTTGTAGCATTTTTTACAAATTTGATCTATCTTATCATGAACATATTTCGAATAAAAAGGTTTGTTTTATATATCTTTACGTCTGTTAAGACTCAATTTTGTTATAAAATGATCTAAAGCTTATGAAAACAAAATTTAACCCTTTCGACTCGGATACCGCCGCTACTGCAACAAAATACAGATGAATTCCAGAATTTCCGAGTGGAAAGGATTAAAAAAATAGTTACTCTGAAGCAATCAGTTAAACGTGAAAATAGTGTGCTAGTTAAATTTTTATCAAATTTATATGTGTGTCTATGTATGAATATACAGTTATGCTGTAATTCAATTCAAGCTACATTACTTAGTTAGCCAATAGTTGTAGAGCTACTTTTTTCTTTAATTATTATAACGTGTGATTCATTGATAATATTTTCACATATGAAGATGAATAGATGGTAAATTGCAATAAAATATTATAATATCTTTAAAGAACCTAATAAAAAACGCCTGTTACAAATTAGCCAAACCCTGTTACAAATAGCCCCTAGATCCCTTATATTTTCCTTATTCAAACGAAAACTGAAACATATCACATGTTTATTTATTGGCATACCTTTAATATATTACTAAATTGACAAGCATTTCCTTTTTAGATTTTTAATTGTTACTTATTTTATAGTTAATAAATGTTTAGACATTACCTTTCCAATATTAAGTAATACTTCATTTGTAAAATAGATTTAAAAAAATTCTATGCTACACAATATAGATATCAATAAAAATATTGTTTTCGGTAACGGTTATAGATTTTTAGTAAGAATTTTCTATATATAATAAACTTTTTTTTTTCAATTTCAGATGAGAGAAGTTGACGGATCCAATAAATTAGAACTACACCGATTCTTGAGGGCCGTACAATTTTTCAAAATACTGTAGGTGTTATATTGTTCCTATACATGTTATCAGTTTTTCATATAGGAACAATATGATACATATAGTATTTTATTAAATCAGCATCAGTAATAATGCATTTTTGCAGAAGAAAACATCTTTCTGATCTAAATTGTGCATCGAAAATTCGGTTATTCACAGCACAAGTATGAAGATTATGGAGTATTGCGCTGGACGTCTCTGTTGGCGTGGCGCCCTTAGAAGATTGATGAGAATTCTCCAAAGTTTTTTATTCCCACTGCGGCGGGTTACATTAAAATATTCCAAAACACCCATGATGTGTAATAACAGGGCGTACGAGTGTATAGGTTTACCATTGAGAATAAATAAACATGTATTAGGAACATCAAGTACGAAAATGTACGTGGCATACGGCTATACGTATCATTAGGTTATCTGTAATGCTTTTTCATCACATGTTACTTTGAATTTGTACATATAAAAGAGGATACACAACGCAGACAATCTTTAATGGTTCGATGTATGATATTTTTTATTAAATATTTGTGAAAAAGACACGGAGATTTACTAGGTAATAGGTAATAGTTGATATCTCCATTAGTATTACAATAAACTCATAAGAAACACACAAATACACTTGTATGTTGTTGTACAATAATTCATGGGTGAATAATTTATTTGAAGATTTTATTCGGAAATCTTAAAATTATAATATACAAAATCTTTAATAACTAAAAGAAAAACTTTCCAAATTTAATTTTGAAGTAGGATATAACAAAAGCAATGGTGTCTAAGCAAAATCGCTAAAATACCTAAATAAGGCAGAGAAACTTGAATGAAATATAAACTATGAAATATTAAGGACGAATACGGGACGGTATTGTATTCCTAAACCTTAAAACTTTGTTAAAGGTATTTCCCAATTAAAAAAATACTGTCTTTCCTTTTCCATCATTGAAACCAAATTAGTTTGGAAATAGTGCTCGAGAAGTTGAATATTACAGCTGCAATGGTGCCTAAACAAAAATGCTAAAATAACAATATTTTAGCTAAAATACCAATATTAGATGTTTTCTACATAAAATTTTTTTTCGTAAACCTTATATGTTATCTTAAAGAATTTCGAAATTTTGACATTTCTATCATTAACATGAAAATTGGACAAAAATAAGGCTAGAGAAAAAAGACTTAAATAAAACGCTGAATATTTAAATTAGAGAGAAAATATTGCATAAAGTATAAAAGAAAAAGATTTAATTTTTGAAGTATAAAAGACAAACAAACTTCATTTTTGAAAGCAGAAAATTTCATTTTTCAGAACCATCGGTTTCATTAAAATTTATAGTAGGGCTTTTCCTACTGTTATTTTATTATTTTGATTATATTTTTAGATACAAATGTATAGCCGTCATTGGTTTAATATGCTAAATGAATCTAATTCAAGTATACTATTTACATAATAAAACAAAATTATCTCAATTATTTGCAAAAAAAAACTTCCTATTTAGTGCAAATCTGGAGCAGGTGGTGTTAGAAGTTTTCCCTTCTCATTAACTTTTTTTCAGGTTAATTCTCTATTTTACTCCTAAGTTTGTTGAGGTATAAAATTGAATTACTATATTATATTTTCGTATATTAATTGATTGTTTTATAAAAGAGCCTAAGTTTATTACTTTTGTAAAAATAATTTTAAATTATTTTAATTTTTTGTCCTATATTTTAAATCGCATTGAAGCATTATTTTTATGAACTATAATTATTTTGGAAATTATATGGATACAAAAAACCTCAGTGTTATATATCTATATGTGTCTTTACGATATTGTTTTTTCCAAGAGTGACACTGCTGTACGGAACAGCAAACCTCCCATTAGTTGCGCTACTAAACAACCGATCGAAACAACATTAAAATATATATAGATTTTTCAATCGATATCAATAAAACAGTATTTTAAAATAAAAAATACATTTCTAAAGAACTAAAAATTACAATAAAAATTTAGAATTCTCATATAATATAAACGATATCGTCTATGATCAGATATAAACGATGTCGTCTATGGACGACACTTCTACTCGCAAGTAATCATGTGCATGTTGCTTCTAGCGAAAAAATGAATTAAATTGATGTCATTTATGACGTGAAAAAAATGATAATAGTAATTGAAATCGTTATTCGATATCGAAGTTTTATGTGAACCTGAAACGCAAAAAATCGCTATGTTCTCATAAAGAGAAATATATCTCAAGTTGCGGACATATCTATGTAATATCATAAATAATGTAACAGCCCACTATAGCGTCCCATATATATTTTCTTACATAGAGCACCGTAATATTTCAATTTCCGGTTAACATACGTTATCATATACGAGTACGTATTCTATATTCTGAGCAAACCATTATTATCCTGGTAAAAATGAAAACTGTATAATATTTATTGAAAGTAAGTCTTTTGAATGATATCCTTTATTAACCGTTCGAAAAAATAATGGCTCGATAAAAGCTCAAGTACAAAGCTCGATAAAAGCTCAAGCAAAATACATTTATGTGTTTCTGTTTGAAAGGTAAAAGGATTAGAATGGAATCAAGATATATCCAGCTTTTTTTAATTGTTTTGTGTTGATTAAAAATGTTTTAGTAGATTTTATACTTCTTTTATATTTTTGATATAGTATTTCCTCTATAACGTTTTGAAAGTTTCTGAACATTTTGGCATACCTCAGAAAAAATGGCTGTGTTTGTGTGGTGTGTGTGTTTTGTGTGTCCGCATTTTTTCGTTCAAGTTTTCGGGCGCACGAATCAACAGATTTGAATGATTCAGAAAACATTCTATTTTTATTGATGGGGAAATGTGCTGATTAATTTTTGCTAAGGGCAGGTCCTCGTTAAGGAGATACGGAGCAACGAGTGCAGAAAATACAAATCATATTTTTGAGAGAACAGAGTATCCGATTTGAATGATCAGTTTTTGGCAAAGGCAGGTCGAGCCCTTTTGGAGATACCAAGCTAAATGTACGACAAAAATGACAGTTTTTGAGAGAAATAAGCATTCGATTTGAATGATTCCAAAAATTTTCTGCTTGTGTTGACGAAACTGTTGCTCTTGATTTTTTTTATTTCCAAAAAAACTTTTTTTTGAAGATCGAAGTTTTAAAGCTCACTAATATACTTAAATTTTTCTAACTTTGCAATTCAGTTTATATAATTCTTATAAATATTAGACAATGTTCTTCATTTTAAATTCTATTGATTAATTTTTGTTTATTTAGTTTTCTGTAAACATATATAAGTTACGGTATTTGAAAAAATAATTTATTTGAAGACATTTAATATTTCTTGAATATTTCATTACGTCACGGGAAGGTCCAGCAATTTGTCTTAAGGCACGATACCATAAGGCAAAATTTCTTTTATAATTTATTAATTTTTCGTAATATTTCCTTTATACTTTATCCATACTTTATCATTTCGATATAGTATTTTAAGTTATATTTAAATTCTTCCTCATTTAAATAATATCGATATACTATGACTACATGTTTAACATTTATACAAGACATATATAATTGAATTTTTTTTTGAGAGACTATATGTATTCATTTTTTATGCGACTGAATTAAATTTTTTATTTAATACTATTTATTGGCTATTGATTGATTGAACATTAAGTCGATTGAGAGTCGATTTATGGGAAAGATGGAAAAAAAGTTGTGAAAGATGAGGGACAAAAATCTTGCTGTTATAATATTGAAAAAAAAAGAATATAAATAATATAAAACTGAAATTTATTAATTATTTTATTATTAATTATTCATTATTGTTAAATATTAAATTATATTAAATATTATTATTTTATTATAATATTACTGAATGTTTCTAAATATTTTGATTAATAGTAACAAATCACGTGCTATTCAAGCATGATTATTGTAAAGCTTGTACAAATTTGGCTTTCCAAAGGCTCATTATTTGTTATTTATATCTACAGTCTCTGATATTATTATAATTTCTGTATATGATTCCCGCATTACCTATACAAAACGTACACAATTTTACGTATCATTTACAAAAGCGCTCCCGGAAGAAGCCTGGATACCTTAATAAAAGAGTTCGTGTGAATATGATAAGAAAATTATTTTATTAATTTTCATTGGAACGTTATCAATATTATAATATGGTTACTCATGTTTAAGTAATTAATAAATGTTACCTGCATATTTGTCACATCCGAACGGAATTATATATGCTAAAAATAATGGATTTACGGGCAGACAAGGAGAACCTCAGGTTTACTCTACTGGAATTTTGGTAAAACTTCACATGGTGATAGAGTTTATTTTCAAACCAAATACCTTACAATATTATAGGCCTATGAGTACTAGTTTAATTGAAGTTGCAAAAAATAAACCGCGCGCATAGTTGTGTCGGTTAAGGCGGTTGCTCCTAGATTTTGCACTGAGATTCATAGATAATAGAGTTTATATCCTTTCAACTTATAAGATTTTTTTTTCTGTTTGAATAGTTAAATATTGCAAAAATATTTATAATTCTTAACTCATTTATATTTTGCAAACAAAAATTTATATTTTTGAAGCAAATCTCTAAAGTCAAAGTACATATATAGTATTTACGATATTATACATAAACAGCTCAGATTTTGGTCATTTTAATTCTTGTCTTTTATTATTTCTCAAAGTCAGAAATATTTCTAAAGGGTGATGCATGTTATTTATAGAAAGAAATAAGTTTTTATGTGATTTGTTATAATAACTTTAATTGGTAATTTATAACTTTATATTTGCACCTAAATTTAGTGGATTCAGTAGGTGCATCTCTTGAAATAACTTTTTTTTAACTTCCCGTAGGGTAAATTATAGTAATCGCAAAAAATCGAAAATGAGAATTTTTATATATCTTTATGTTTTAAAGGTTTCTGAATATTTTGGCAAACCTTGTTAAAAAAATGTATGTGTGTATGTAAAAATCGAAAATGAGAATTTTTATATATCTTTATGTTTTGGCAAACCTTAGAAAAATGTATGTATATATGTATAAATGTATGTATGTGTGTATGTGTGTATGTGTGCGAGTGTGTGCGGATACAGATTTCCGTCGACAATTTTGGGAGGAGACGTGCTGATTAGTTTTTGGCAGAGGCAGGTATAGCCGTTCCGAAGATACGGGGCAAAAAGTGCCAAAAACGGTAACTCAGTTTTTAAGAGAACGGAGCGTACAATTTTAATAATTCAAAAAACATTTTACTTTTATTGACAAGATGAAGAAAACTGATTGAATTTTTGGGAAAGCAGGTCCAGCGGTTATGGACTCTCAATGAAGCTAATTTAAAAAATGTCATTTGACGGTCAAAAATGTTTTTTGGACATATGTACATCAATTTATCAGATATTTTATAGAGATTTTAATAATGTGTACACATTTTGTGCAATTTTTTTATGAGTTCCATACCAAGATTTTTAATTACGATACGGGAAGTTCCAGCACTGGTTTTAATTTAAAGATAGAATAATACAATTTGGAAGCTCTGTACCGTTTTGATACGAATTGGAACATTTATTGGTTCCGGGACATCAACCAACTCTCGTTCTATTCCCATGCGATATTGTGCGATGGGGTAAAATATGCACATATATTATATAAAATTTAATCAATTCCAAAAACGTATACATAACACAGTGGGTCTCACTCCGTTTTATTCAAGGTTATGTTTATCTCCCTCGATACGACCGTTGAAATTGAAACTTTGGCGACACATTTGTGACGAGCACCTACATATCCATCTTTTGGAGATAAAAGCCCCGTCAGATGACGGAGGGCGAATGCAAATTATAACTGCCTACTACGTCTTGATAATTGGCTTACTGGGATTTTTTGAAACTGTCGTTTAAATATTTTTATGAAGGAGTTGGTAATTATTTAGTCGTTATTGCGATTTAAAGACCGCGATTTTTAGAGTCTTATACTGCACTACAAAAGACTTCTAATTATAAAGAGTAGCAAGTAAGAATGTGAATTTTGAATAAATTAATATTTTTTAAAGTATTTATATTCATCTCAATAAATAAAATAAATTAAAATTATAATTATTTAAATATATGATATGAGAAGAAACAAATAGTTAATTTCAGATATATTACTATTAAATTCTCGACGATATTCCGCAAAAATATGTAAATGTATTGTTAATTATTGTTATATCATCTTGATATTAAAATGTAATTTGAATAAATAATTAACAATTTCAACAATACTATCGGGAAATAGCTAATCAGTTGCCTGAACAATTAGTAGGAAGCTAAAAAAGGTTTAGTCAGACATATTGTGCATCAAGAAGTTTTACATTACATTACATACATATTACATAAAAACGTTAACAATTGCCAAAATAAAAAAATACTAGATAAATTTAAAGGACAAAAATAATAGTACGAGAAAGTTGTACCCATATCAACCAAGATTCGTACAATTAATTATAATTTTAATGTCCTTTTTAGAAAAGTTTATAAAAAATATTAAAAAAAAATGGAATATAAAGTACGTTATAAATTGCAAACAAAGAATTTAAAAAATATGCTACAAACATGATTATAGCAAATAATTTTATTGCCTATGTTGCTCCTTGTGTTTTTAAAAGAATTTTAGGATTTATTTCAATAATAATTTATAATGATTTACGTGAATATTATTTATTCATATTTTAATTATTTTCATTGATATTTCTTTATTTCTTACTTCATTTCATTATTTTCCTTTAAGTTCTTAATTTTGTTTTTTATTATGTATATTGTATACTTTATTTGATTATTCTTTTTATTGCCTAAGCAAGCAGTTTTATATTATAATACTCTATAAGAGAATATTAATGACAAAATAATAAAAATAAAAAAAAAAAACATATTTCAAGAGTAAAATAATGATGTTGAGTAAGAGTATAAATGACGTTGAGTATCCTAATTACCATTATATTTTTTTATACAACAGCGTAATTGACTTGTAATAATTTTACTCTCCCTATTGAAAATTAAAAATTATTCATGTATTATGAATGAATTATGAAAATTAATTATTTAATACATGCTTCAAATAAATACTTGAAACCGCAAAATAATAGTGATTTGTGGTTTTTCGGCAAACAATTCATAAACTAAAAATAGAATTTATAGAAAGTTATAGAACGATGTATAAAAGTATACTAATAATAAGTAAAGTGCTCATTTAGCTTGTAAAAGATGGTCAAAGTAAGACACATAAAAGAAGACAATGGTTTATAAATATTGAATAAATATTCCAAATACGTATATGTGGAAGTTTTTATAGCAATGTGTAAGGTAGTGAATTACCAATAAAAGTATATAAAATCCGCCAAATGACATAGAAATGTGGAAATAATGTATGTGACTGAATGCGAAAAAAATAAGAATACAGGATTTTCTGAAACAAGAACTGAAACAGTACTGGTCTGACTGCAGAATTATAAATTGCTAGAAAATTTCACATTATAGTTAAGAAAATTAAGTTGTTTTCTATCTATTTATATACATATAAATATACTTCTCATTTTATACATACATCGTTTTTTTACTTATGCCTATCATCCAAAAAAACTCATTATTTATATGTAGATTTTATAAGCTTTTTCACAATGCAATTGAAAAATCAGGTAGAAGTGCAATTAAATGTATTGTAAATAAAATTTCATAAACAATATATCTTCCTACATATAACTGTTGCCTAAAGAACTAATCATTTTTAGAAGATTATAATCGTTAGGCTTTTATTAATGACCGACTTAATTTGCATTCCTAGCGTAATATGTCTTATTGTGTACTATATAAAATTATGATATCTATTTCATAAAATAGCTTGTATTGAGTCAAATTTATTTACCAAGGTATCACAAAAATGTAATTGTAAGTACAGAAGAAAATGTTTGAAAACGTAAGAGTCTCCGTTTCCAGCATACATTTAGATATAAATATTTGTGGGTATATAAGACGGAGTCCATTTTCAAAAATCTGAGTCCTATACGCACGTAACACTATACTGATAATATTATATACGCCTATATACACTATAATGTCGCAGATATTTCAGAGGTTAGGTCTTTCCCTTAATGTCCAAGATAAGACCAACATAAAGCCTACCAGCGCGTGTAGGTGTAGTAATATATATATATATATATATATATATCTATATATATATATATATATATATATATATATATTCCGCTGGTTGATCCATCTTCTAACCCCTGACCATAACTATAGAATGGGTCGTTTTCCCAGAAACCCATACGAGGGTGGAATACATTGAGATAAGGGTTGCTGTGTAATGGCGTAAGGACCAGAAGGGTCTTCGTTTTATGCGAACGCGTTATTCTGTGCGTGTGTGCGATCACGTATATCCAGAGGTGTTTGCTTTGCATATCGTAATAGTAACAGAAATGCTATTTATTTCTGGAACTATACTATTGATTTATGACCGACAATGCACAGTTGTCGATAGATTGAATGGGGAAAAATAATTGGAAAAGGATATTTGCTTGAAATCTACATAAATATGAGGAAATCCGATGCACTGTACAGTTGGTCATAAAAGTTCTATGCAAATCTTAGAAAGTACTACTAAGTTGATGAAAGTATTTTTAATTGGAAAATATTTCGTCACCATTTTAAATGGTTACTTATATATTTTGAAATCTGTTTTTTGCTTTATGAATATTTCTTTACTATTGTTACTTACTAATCTTCTAGGCAATAATAGTGAAATATATATTATTCACTATAAATTTTGTGAATAAGTATG
>NW_020539725.1:16436740-16490794 GCF_003426905.1 Ctenocephalides felis
TTTTGGCAAAGGCAGGCCTAACCATTTCGAAGATACAAAGCTAAATATGAAAAATGGGCAGTTTTTGAGAGAACTAGCGTCCGATTTAAATGATTCAAAGATCTTTCTGCTCGTCTTAACAAAATATTGATTTTGGAAAAAAAAATGTTTCAACTTTTTTTTTTTTCAAAAAAAAATCTTTTTTTGTATATTGAAAATAAATCAGATTTTATTTTTAATTCTGACTATAGTTCTATAACTTTAAACAAATTAATTTCAACTTTGCAATTCAGTTTTATAAATCTTAAAATATTAGGCAATGTTACAATAAACATTCCATTTTGAAAAAATTCAGTATTCCTCGAACATTTCGTTACGGTACGGGAAGTTCCAGCAATTTGCCTTAAGGCACAATGCCATACACCCCACTAGTTTTTTTTATTAATATGTTTCTAGATATAAATTCAGAGTTGTGATTAGTTGTATATACTAAATGAATCTAATTCAATTAAATCTTTTACATAATGCAACAAAATTAAGTCATTCATTCGCAAAAAAATAGTAAGCACTGAAATCTGGTGTAAACTAGTGTTACAAAAGTTTCCTTTCTCATGAACTTCTTTTAGGCTAATACTCTAGTATAAACCTAAGTTCATGTACTGACTTATAAAATTAAATTACTATATTAAATTTTTGTATATAATGGGTTGTTTTATAAAAACCCTAAGATTATTAGTTTTGTAAAAAAAACTATCAAAGTCAGAAATCCGTTGGTCAATTTAAATTATTCTTATTTTATGCCCTATATTTTAAAGAGCATTAGGGCAAAAATTTTATAAATTATATTTAATTATTTTAAAACTACATGGATACAAAGAACTCAAAGTTATATATTACCAATTTCACTATTATGTACGTCTTCTGCAGTTATGTGGATTTTGCTCGTAGCAAAAGGATTTATTAAATTGATATCATTTATCAAGTGAAAAAATCGTTATTCGATATCGAACTCTTATGTGAACCTGAAAAGCAAAAAATCGCTATGTTCTCATAAAGAGAAATATATCTCAAGTTGCGGACATATCTATGTAATATCATAAATAATGTAACAGCCCACTATAGCGTCCCATATATATTTTCTTACATAGAGCACCGTAATATTTCAATTTCCGGTTAACATACGTTATCATATACGAGTACGTATTCTATATTCTGAGCAAACCATTATTATCCTGGTAAAAATGAAAACTGTATAATATTTATTGAAAGTAAGTCTTTGAATGATATCCTTTATTAAACGTTCGGAAAATAATGGCTCGATAAAAGCTTAAGTACAAAGCTCGATTAAAGCTCAAGCGAAATATATTTATGCATTTCTGTTTGAAGGGTAAATGTATTAGAATGAAATCAACATATTAATTATTTTAAGTTAATTAAAAATGCTTTAATATATTTTATACTTTATATTTTTGATATAGTATTTTCTTTATAATTTATTAATTATTTTTTACTTTTTAATATTTTCTTTTCTTTAAATAATTATTCTCTATACTACTCATCTATCTATTGTAGATGAGTAGTAGATTTATTGTAGAGTATTGAGTCGATTATTACTTTGATTTTGTCATATTTTATGGGATAGATGGAAAAAAGTTATGGAAGGTGACAGACAAAAATCTTGCTGATTATATTTAATTTTGCTAAAATTATTGCGTAAAAAAAAGAGTACATATATTTAATATAAAACTGAAATTTATTAATTTATTAATTATTTATTATTATTAGATTTTAATTTATATTTAAAATATTATTATATAATTAAATGTTATTTTATTATAATATTAATGAATGTTTTCTAAATATTTTGATTAAAAAAAAAGTCAAGTAAGAACTTTGCTATTCATGCATGATTTTTGTAGGCTTGTACAAATTTGAGATTTATACTTAAATCAGTCTCTCAAAGGCTCATTATTTGTTCTTTATATCTGAAGTCTCTGATATTATTATAATTTCTGTATATGATTCCCGCATTACCTATACAAAACGTATACAATTTACGTATCATTTACAAAAGCGCTCCCGGAAGAAGCCTGGATACTTTAATAAAGAGTTCGTGTAAATATAATAAGAAACATATTTTATTAATTTTAATTGAAAAATTAAAAATATTATAATATAGTTACTAAAGTTTAATTAATTAATAAATGCATTTTTGTCAAATGGAAATTTTATATACCAAAAGTAATGGATTTTGGACTGACAAGAAGAACTCAGGTTCACTATTATGGGATTGTGGTGAAACTTTGCATGGTGATAAAAATTATAGTCAAACCGAACACTTTGAAATATTATAGACCTATGAGATGTGGTTTATTTTTTAAAATTAATTAAAATTGCAAAAAATAGATAGCGCATTTAGCTGTGTCGAATAAAGCGTTTAATTCTAGTTTTTGCACTGGGATTCATATATAATAGAGTTAAAACGATCGGCTTCAAACCCCCTCAATTTATAATTTTTTAAACTTGTTTTTGTGTTGAATAGTTAAATATTGCAAAAATATTCATAATTATTGACTAATTTCATACATTTTGCAAATAAAAATTGATACATTTCAAATAAATCTATAAGTGCATATATTATATATTTAGATTGGATATCATACGAAAGAGCTCCGTTTTTTTTTTGTTTAGTTCAATTCATGTCTTTTTATATTATTCAAAATCAGCAATATTTCTAAAAGTTTGAGGGGGTTTCATTTGATTTATTATAATAACTTAAATTGGTAATTATAATTGTATATATGTCCCTAAATTTATTGGTTTGAGGGCGTTCCTTGGCATAACAATTTTGTAACTATTTTATTTAATATATAACTATTTTCATAAAAAATCCGATTCGCTAATTTATGTTTTCTCGGCGTTTCAAGTCATTCTGAATCGAATGAGACCAAATTTGAAAAAAGTATGGTGTGTGTGGAACAGATTTTTTGCCGTAAATCGACGTTTTCTCAAAAATGGCTGAACCGATTTAAAAATTTAAAAGCCATTCGATGTACCGCGATGAGGACAAGCGTTTATCAATTTTGCGCCACAATCAGCTAAGCTTTCTTTGTAATTTGGAAAAAAAGTGTTAAACGTTAAACGTTTTGTGCACTTTAAGCTCATACTACCAAAACGATTTTAAAAATCAAAAAATGTTCGAAAGATATTAGTTGGGAATGATACTGATTAGATTTAAGTGAAAATCTACCGAGCCGGTTTCTTGAAATTAAATGTTGAAAAAAAATTTAAGCCGATTTTTATGGAACTTGTTTGGCAATATATATCATAGTCTTATAGACCTCAATGAAATATTATGGCCTTGCGATAAGTAGTTTAATTTTAAAAATTCATCAAAGTTTGAAAAAATGAGTAGTTTTTGACGTTTGTTATAATTAAAATTAGACGATTTACTTGGTATAACGATAGAGTACTTGATCTTAATGCATACTAACCATACTGAAACTGGTTCAATTATAAAAATCATTGATTTTTAAATAATTTAAATATTTTTAATCACTCATAAATTGATTTATTTTTTAATGATTAAGTCGATTATTTACATATATCGGGAACTTCATGTAATTTAGAGATAAAATTTGGGAGCAATAACCTGTGTACCACTTTGATACGAATTGAAACATTTATTGGTTCCGGTACATCAACCAACTCTCGTTCTATTCCCATGCGATATTGTGCGATGGGTGTGAAATATGCACATATATTATATAAAATTTAATCAATTCCAAAAACGTATACATAACACAGTGGGTCTCTCTCCGTTTTATTCAAGGTTATGTTTATCTCCCTCGATACGACCGTTGAAATTGAAACTTTGGCGACACATTTGTGACGAGCACCTACATATCCATCTTTCGGAGATAAAAAAGCCCCGTCAGATGACGGAGGGCGAATGCAAATTATAACTGCCTACTACGTCTTGATAATTGGCTTACTGGGATTTTTTGAAACAGTCGTTTAAATATATTTATGAAAGAGTTGGTAATTCTTCAGTCGTTATTGCGATTTAAAGATCGCGATTTTTAGAGTCTTATACTGCACTACAAAAGACTTCTAATTATAAAGAGTAGCAAGTAAGAATGTGAATTTTGAATAAATTAATATTTTTTAAAGTATTTATATTCATCTCAATAAATAAATAAATTAAAATTATAATTATTTAAATATATGATATGAGAAGAAAAAATAGTTAATTTCAGATATATTACTATTAAAATTCTCGACGATATTCCGCAAAAATATGTAAATGTATTGTTAATTATTGTTATATCATCTTGATATTAAAATGTAATTTGAATAAATAATTAACAATTTCAACAATACTATCGGGAAATAGCTAATCAGTTGCCTGAACAATTAGTAGGAAGCTAAAAAAGGTTTAGTCAGACATATTGTGCATCAAGAAGTTTTACATTACATTACATACATATTACATAAAAACGTTAACAATTGCCAAAATAAAAAAATTACTAGATAAATTTAAAGGACAAAAATAATAGTACGAGAAAGTTGTACCCATATCAACCAAGATTCGTACAATTAATTATAATTTTAATGTCCATTTTTTAGAAAAGTTTATAAAAAATATTAAAAAAAATGGAATATAAAGTACGTTATAAATTGCAAACAAAGAATTTAAAAAATATGCTACAAACATGATTATAGCAAATAATTTTATTGCCTATGTTGCTCCTTGTGTTTTTAAAAGAATTTTAGGATTTATTTCAATAATAATTTATAATGATTTACGTGAATATTAATTTATTCATATTTTAATTATTTTCATTGATATTTCTTTATTTCTTACTTCATTTCATTATTTTCCTTTAAGTTCTTAATTTTTGTTTTTTATTATGTATATTGTATACTTTATTTGATTATTCTTTTTATTGCCTAAGCAAGCAGTTTTATATTATAATACTCTATAAGAGAATATTAATTGACAAAATAATAAAAATAAAAAAAACATATTTCAAGAGTAAAATAATGATGTTGAGTAAGAGTATAAATGACGTTGAGTATCCTAATTACCATTATATTTTTTTATACAACAGCGTAATTGACTTGTAATAATTTTACTCTCCCTATTGAAAATTAAAAATTATTCATGTATTATGAATGAATTATGAAAATTAATTATTTAATACATGCTTCAAATAAATACTTGAAACCGCAAAATAATAGTGATTTGTGGTTTTTTTCGGCAAACAATTCATAACTAAAAATAGAATTTATAGAAAGTTATAGAACGATGTATAAAAGTATACTAATAATAAGTAAAGTGCTCATTTAGCTTGTAAAAGATGGTCAAAGTAAGACACATAAAAGAAGACAATGGTTTATAAATATTGAATAAATATTCCAAATACGTATATGTGGAAGTTTTTATAGCAATGTGTAAGGTAGTGAATTACCAAATAAAAGTATATAAAATCCGCCAAATGACATAGAAATGTGGAAATAATGTATGTGACTGAATGCGAAAAAATAAGAATACAGGATTTTCTGAAACAAGAACTGAAACAGTACTGGTCTGACTGCAGAATTATAAATTGCTAGAAAATTTCACATTATAGTTAAGAAAATTAAGTTGTTTTCTATCTATTTATATACATATAAATATACTTCTCATTTTATACATACATCGTTTTTTACTTATGCCTATCATCCAAAAAAACTCATTATTTTTATATGTAGATTTTATAAGCTTTTTCACAAATGCAATTGAAAAATCAGGTAGAAGTGCAATTAAATGTATTGTAAATAAAATTTCATAAACAATATATCTTCCTACATATAACTGTTGCCTAAAGAACTAATCATTTTTAGAAGATTATAATCGTTAGGCTTTTATTAATGACCGACTTAATTTGCATTCCTAGCGTAATATGTCTTATTGTGTACTATATAAAATTATGATATCTATTTCATAAAATAGCTTGTATTGAGTCAAATTTAATTTACCAAGGTATCACAAAAATGTAATTGTAAGTACAGAAGAAAATGTTTGGAAAACGTAAGAGTCTCCGTTTCCAGCATACATTTAGATATAAATATTTGTGGGTATATAAGACGGAGTCCATTTTCAAAATATCTGAGTCCTATACGCACGTAACACTATACTGATAATATTATATACGCCTATATACACTATAATGTCGCAGATATTTCAGAGGGTTAGGTCTTTCCCTTAATGTCCAAGATAAGACCAACATAAAGCCTACCAGCGCGTGTAGGTGTAGTATATATATATATATATATATATATATATATATATATATATATATATATATATATTCCGCTGGGTTGATCCATCTTCTAACCCCTGACCATAACTATAGAATGGGTCGTTTTCCCAGAAACCCATACGAGGGTGGAATACATTGAGATAAGGGTTGCTGTGTAATGGCGTAAGGACCAGAAGGGTCTTCGTTTTATGCGAACGCGTTATTCTGTGCGTGTGTGCGATCACGTATATCCAGAGGTGTTTGCTTTGCATATCGTAATAGTAACAGAAATGCTATTTATTTCTGGAACTATACTATTGATTTATGACCGACAATGCACAGTTGTCGATAGATTGAATGGGGAAAAATATTATTGGAAAAGGATATTTGCTTGAAATCTACATAAATATGAGGAAATCCGATGCACTGTACAGTTGGTCATAAAAGTTCTATGCAAAGTCTTAGAAAGTACTACTAAGTTGATGAAAGTATTTTTAATTGGAAAATATTTCGTCACCATTTTAAATGGTTACTTATATATTTTGAAATCTGTTTTTTGCTTTATGAATATTTCTTTACTATTGTTACTTACTAATCTTCTAGGCAATAATAGTGAAATATATATTATTTCACTATAAATTTTGTGAATAAGTATGTTCTTATATTAGTAACAATAATCGAAATGTGTCAGTCATACATTTGAAAAATATATTAGTACCTATTATATTATTTTAATAATGTTTTTTTTTTTTTCAGGAGATATTCCCTTTCATTACGAATCTATCCTATTGTATTGTATATTGTATATCATATATGGCATATTCATTTAAAAATAAAATCGATTACTACATTTTTTTATTTATTTAAGTCTGTTAATATAGAAATTATATTTAATTAGTGTTTTATAAATAAAATTATATTTCTAAATTCTTTACTATTTAATTAAATAAATAAATCAAATATGAACATATTTGTCTACCTTGTTAATAATGATAAGAAATGCTTTTCAGTAGTCAAAACTACAGAAACTGATAAAAAAATGATAAGAAAATGTATGAAGTGAGGTAAAACTAGTGCATTTTGGTTAATGTAATTTTTTTTAACATTTTTATATTGTTTCTTATAACATTTTTTTTTTAGTTTTATTCACTGAATAATTTTTTTATTTAAATTTATATATTATCATTTATTCAATCAAATGGCTTTCAAAATAATCTAATTTTAATTGCTTTTTCTGAGTTTAACACATATTTTCACTTGAAAATAATTTTGAGCCATATAGTTTGCTTTGAAGTAATAATTTTTTTTTTTATTACTATCCAATATTGAATTGGAGTTGTTACTCGATGCAAACAAACGTAAGTTAGCTTAAATCCAAACTAGTAGTGTATGGCATCGTGTCTTAAGGCAAATTGCTGGAACTTCCCGTAACGTAATGAAAAATTCCAGGAATATTAAATGTTATCAAACAGATTATTATAAATACTGCAACTTATATATGCTTACGGAAACTTAATAAATCGAATTTAAAATTAAGGGCATTGTATAATATTTATAAGAATTATATAAATTGAAGTGCAAAAAAAATAAAATTCGAATTATTTTCAAAAATAATTTTTTTTTGGAGATAAAAAAAATCCCCAAAATCATTTGTTTTTTCAAACAAGCAGAAAGTTTTTTGAATCATTTAAATCGGATGCTTAGTTCTCTCAAAAACTGCCAGTTTTTGCACATTTAGCTCGGTATCTCCGAAACGGCTAGACCTGCGTTTGCCAAAAACTAATCAGCACATCTCCCCATCAATAGTAATTGAATGTTTTTTGAACCATTCAAATCGGTTGATCCGTGCGCCCGAAAACGTGGACAAAAAATTGTTTCCATGCATACATACATACACACATACACACACACATCCATTTTATCTGATTGTGAGGTATGCCAAAAGGTTCAGAAACCTTCAAAACGCGAAGAAATGTAAAAAAATTCAATTTCGATTTTTGGACGGTTATAATAGCTTACCCTACGGAAAGTTAATATAATGTAAAATTGCATTTCCAAGATTTTTAACCCATTTATTCATCAAGTCAGTCATATGTGTCAGACGCTCAGAAGTTGTACATGAGCCATGTCAGATACATTTGTCTGACAAACGCGATTTGGTAGAAAGAGAAAAAAAGTTCAAATATAGTGCTATATCAGTCATATGTGACAATAGATTTTTTTTAGAAAAAAAAATTCTTTGATACATTAAGATTCCTAGAATCAGTTTTAACTAAATCAACTAATAAGGTTATCATCGCCCATATAAAAATGTTTCTGATATCGTGGTGATTAACGTGAAACATTGAATATAAATTTGCTATTATTGAAAGTATCAATCAACTTATTCAATAATAACGGATGGATTCGTAAACTAATTTTGTTATCTGTTAGCATAACGTATTTATCGATTCCTTGTCGAATGTACCAAACAAGCAGATCTTCTCATCTAATAATTCTCGTTTCGCACCCCATAGGAATGCCAAAGAAAGAGCTCTGAAGTGTTTGTATAAACTATTGGCAAAATAGATGTTCTCTTTCCGAGATGTGAACTGACTATAAACCCAGACGAATTCTGCAAAGTCAAGTGATGCCACCCCGGTTCAATTTATAATGTATCTCGAAATGAACCAATGTATCAGAGGCAGAATAGAAGATATATGTATTGTTAGGCCCATCGAGATAATATAATAAATAAAGTAATCGACAAATCGAGTCCTTCAGATAAAGGGACTTATCGTTATCACCATCTGCAATTCTCTGATTCGAAACGCGTTTTTTCGATTTGGAGGGATAATTTAACTGTGGTATGAAGAGACAAAGCGAGGACTCGAGGAGGAAATGAGTTTGATGATAATATCTCGAGTAATGTCAGGAAATCATAATTGCTGTTTGTATTAGTAGGTAATTTAATAACAAATTATATATATTTTTATTCGTCAAACGTTATTTGTTCGCCGAAAATTAGTGTTCTCTTCATATAAATTAATACTGTGATGAATAAAACATGACTGTTAGTAAGTATATCAACACATCAATTGCCATGTCAGTCATATATGTCTGACGCTAATATGTTCTATAAGAGCCATGTTAGAAACCTTTGCCTGACATATGCGATTTGATAGAAGACCACTTGTCGAGAAAAAAAGTATTATTATAGGGCTTTGTCAGTCACGTGTGTGACACAAAAATAGAGTTATTTAACTGAATTTTGGCAAAAAAAGGTTTTTGATACATTAAGTTTCCTTCATGCTTTTGAACTAAATTATTTAATAAAGTTATCATGGCCCATGGAATTTTTTTTATAATATAACAAAAAATACTATGTTAAATTATCAAATCTATTGAAGGAGAACAAACCTTTCTATCGTGTGTTCAAGTTCAAAAATCTTTAAATGAACTAATGTTTTTGAAAAGTTATTATATTGTAAATAAATGGATGCTGTTTGATTAAATTTTGATTAGTACTATTCAATAAAAATAATATGTATTTGAATGAAATATATACATATATATATCATACTATGTTTTTTTCTTGTTTTATATTTTTAAACAGCAATCAGAACAGTTTTTGAGCTGTTGTGATAGTCTTTTTTTAAAAAAAACACCTCATTGGTTTTCCTACATCTATTTGATACTTTTTATTATTAAGATTTTTTCAATACCAATAATATTTAATTCGATTCAGCAATGCCGATGAAGTGCTATTTCACCTATCAAAATACAAAAGTTAGGCTTTTACACAGAGCCTCGAAAAAGCCTATGTGTAATATAATAACAATAAAAAATAAATGAGTTCTATATTTATTAATAATTAATTTATTTATTATGCGACATTGAAGGAATGGATGAAGGATGAATAAACTAAAGGTTTATTGTTTTTATTTATTTTCATTAATGCTATAAGTTGTTTTTTAATTCCTTAACCTAGTGTTATTAAAAGAAAACGAAATGGTTTAGTTTTCAGCTATTTCTAATAGTGATGTAATGTACAGGGTGTTCCAAAACTCAACGTCAAGTCGAAACGGAGTGATAGTATTGACTGCAACTATCATAAAAAAATTAATTTCGACCTAGGGGCCCTAAGCTAGTGTTTTGCTGAGGCAGGGTCTATTTTTCGGTTATTTTGGTTGATTTTTATTATTTTATTATTTTAAACTTTAGATTCGTAATTATCTATATCTTATATGTATACATCTAAAACCACAGGTAAAAATTATGATACAATTGTGCCAAGTTTTATAGGAACTAGAAAATTAAGAATTTTATGTATTCAGATCATATATAATTTGGAGCCTTTTTATTGCAAGTCCAGAGCTTTTACCCCTAAGCCACTGCCTGGCTTTACCTTCAAACTTCAGAGATTGAATATTACCTGAGTTTTTGCATGAGTTCACTTTACAGTTGTGTAAAAATTCATCGAATTTACTGCCAAGAACATATATAATTTATGACATCAAAATATATATTTAGACCACAAAAACGTAACCCCAAGCGTAACCTTAAGTCATGTTGTCTCAAAATATTCAAAGCAAATATTTTCATCTGTTATAATATTTACCAGACACAAACTGTTATCGCATTTTCATACTCATAAATCAGACCCAAAAAGGTATTGTTTGAAATATGAAAAAAGGACATACCTGCCTACAAACCGAATTATTAGTACCGGCTAGCTCGTGCCCAGTAGTCTTGTTAACAATTTTCTAAACAATAAATTTTGTATTAAGGTCCGCGTGTCTCATGTGTGGAGTCCGTCATATTTTGCATATGTGATACCTGGACATCACGCACGACTTCTCAAATATTAATTCAGGAATATGCGTAGTAGAATAATATATGGTCAATATAATAAGACCTCGGAATATGTAGATTATATAATGAAAAATGTATGAGGGTCTAAAAGGGAATATGCATTATTAAAGTGAGATGATTTGGATTTGAGCGAATTTTCTAAAAATAGAACGCTTTAACTCGCATATGACAAATGCAAAGTATAAAAATTATTTTAAAATATGCATTTAAAACACATATACGTTTTAATATGATTTGTTAAAGTAATTTCAAATACTAAAGCAAACTAGTTGGTGTTGGTATTTAGCCTTGAGGCAAGTTACATGAACTTTCCAATATATGTAAATAATCGACTTAATCAATAAAATATAAATTAATTTATGAGTGATTAAAAGTATTCCGAGTAGATTTGTTACACATAATTGAAAACGAACAAACACGTTAACTCGAGTACTTTTGAAAAGCAAATTTTCAAAAACCAATCATTTTTGTTATTGAACCAGTTTCCGTAAAACTTTAATGGTTTAGTATTTTATTTAAGGCCAAGTACTCTATTGCTATAATGAGTAAATCGTCTAATTTTAATTTTAACAAACGTCAAAAAAAAACTACTCATTTTCTCAAACTTTGATGAATTTTGACTTGTCGTAAGGCCGTAATATTTCAGTAAGTTCTATAAGACCATGATTTACATCGCCAAAAAAAGTTCCATAAAAATCGGCTTAATTTTTTTTCAACAGTTAATTACAAGAAAACGGCTTGGTAGATTTTTACCTAAAATTAATCAGTATCATTCCCAACTAATATCTTTCGAACAGTTTTTGATTTTTGAAAATCGATTCGGTAGTATCAGCTTAAATGTGAACTAAAAGTTTAACACTTTTTTTAAATTACAAAGAAACGGTTTGGCAGATCGTCTCACAAAACTGACAACCGATAGTCCTCATTGAAATACATCAAATAGTTTTTAAATTTCTAAAATTCAGAAACGCTAGTCCTCATCGAGATACATCGAATGGCTTTTAAATGTTTGAAATCGGTCCAGCCATTTTTGAGAAAACGTTGATTTACGGCAAAAAATCTGTTCACATACACACACACACACTTACTTTTTCCAAATTTGGTCCCATTCGATTCAGAATGGCTTGAAACGTCGAGAAAACAAAATTAGCGAATCGGATTTTTTGATAAGAAGTTAATTACACTGCATTATTATTAGAGCTGTGTTAAACAACAACATGATTCAGGCAAGAGTAGTGTAAGCGATTTACCATTGCCCTTTTACAGCGCAGTGACTGAAATGGACTATTTTTCAATTGAAAACATTTTTGATATACATGTTTCAAACAGGAGTCCCTGCGTTTGATCATTACAATACTCATATATATATATATATATATATATATATATATATATACATACATATAGGTGTGTGTATATATGTGTGTGTGTGTACATTGAAATATACTTTTAATCATACATATCCTTATGAAAATTTTCAACCGTGTCCAGTTGATTTATGTCGTCCGAAAGGGTCAGTCTTCCGCGAGTCGTCATCATATTCAAAATATTCATAAAAGGACCACGTCGCGCCCATACGATGTACCCAACAATGAGGCGCTAATTCGCAGCCCCGTGCTAGCTGACCCTGTCGCATGCTCAGAGTCCATCCAGACTAGTTTTTGGAAAATATACGCGGCTGACCAACCGGTTATAGAATCAAAATATGGACATCCGAAAACCTTTTTGACTGACCGGGAAGGGAAAAGGTCATGTTACCTGATCGAATGCGGAAGCTCAGGTAGAAATGTTTTCAATACTGCAGTTCTGTTATTTTATTCCGAGCATTATCAAAAACTGGTATGTTTTCTAATTATTAAATATATCTAGGAGGATTAACTAAATTTATACATTATTGTAAAAAATCCGCCAAGTCTGACATCAGGCAACTTTGATGTCAAATTTCCACTGGAGGTTATAGATCTCAAATATAGCCTCAAACAAAAATCGCCTCTCGTCGGTATACTTCGAGTATGGTTAATTAGTCATAACTGGACTGGGCAACTACTGGGTTGCCATCCATTCAAGACACATATAATAAGAAAAGTCAAAACAATTACTGAATGTGCTAAGTGTGACAGATTGCAATTAAAAAAAATTAAAAAAAAATAAAATTGTAAAAATTGTAAACCATACTATAACAATTCATTTTTTTACCAACTATCCTGATAAAATTTATGCGACCTCGGGTGTAAAATATTAATGGAAGTCATCCTATGCAAAAAATTATGTATTTTCAAAAAAATTTTCATTAATCATCAGAAATCCTTATACTTTTCTTTAGTAGGTCTACAGATGAAAATGGCAATGTCAGTATGATATATAATTATTTTTCTCTAATTGAACATAAAATTGTATTTTGACTTAAATAAATTAGTAACAGTAAATAAATTAGCAACACTGTAGTAATAAGTACGTATCATAATAATTTAATATAATAGTAAATATCAAAACTAACCAAATTATTTTTATAAGTTACATTTGTTTACGTTTTGAAGCTTTCTGAACATTTTGGCATACCGTAGAAAAAATTTATGTGTGTGTGTATGTTATGGATACAATTGTTCGTCCACGTTTTCGGGAGCACGGATCAACCGATTTGAATGATTCCTATTGATAGGGAAATGTGCTAATTAGTTTCAATTTCAATTTTTGGACGATTGCAATAACTTACCCTACGGGAAGTTAATAATTTGACCTTATTGGCTTTGGGGTAGCGCAGGACAAATCAATGTAAATTTTTTGTACGAATCTCAGAATAAGAATCCTAAATAAAATTAGAGGTGCCCAAATTTGTTCAGAATTTGCTTATACACCAAGCTACCAATGTGTATATGGTGACATAGGAGATCAAAAGATTTTTTTTTGTTATAACTAATTTTGTTAATCAAGACTTTAATGTCTTATTTACAAAATTGATATGTGCAAAAAAAAGAAAAATTACAATAAATTGAATATAATATGAAAAAAGTTCAAATAAAAATAAACTAAAAACAGTAATACAAAAATAACAACATAAATGATCAAAACATTTGCATCTAATTGTAAGTACAAGGCTGTAACTGAAAAATCAAATACTAAAATTACTGAATGCCTTTCCAGGCAGATTGTAGTTATATGCAAATTAAAAAAAATAATAAAAATTATTATAACAATAATTGCATCGTTGCATGATACTTTTTCACAGCCGTACTGTAACTCGAAGCAATATAAAATATTTATTACGTAATATCATAACAAATCTGTCGAGTTTTGGATCAAATGTGTATCATAAGTTCTATAGTTTGCAATTGTAAATTATTATTTTCAAGACCTAATTTCTATCAGAGTGTATTTTCAGAATTAATGAAATTAGACTTATATTTTATTTGTCAAGAAATTAAAAGCGTTCCTAAGCGTATGATTTGAATGAATAATAATTTTATAATATTTAAGCATTATTAATATTTACAATGATTTTAACCTTCCGCTATACATGCGTAGATATTTTTAACAAGACCACACGCATCAAACTATTAGTGCCTATAGGAAAAATTTCAATTTTTTACGAATAAGACATTACTGATTATCTATATTTTATCTACTGATTATCTTCATTAAAACAATCTAAGTAAGTAAAAGAACAATGTTCGATATTTTAAATACAAGGCTTTAGTGATGGCGGCAGAATTTGTTCTTCGTGCGGGCTGAAGGTCCACGCATTTGTACGAAATGTTAATACTACGATTATTTTCTCGTCAATTAAATATACTTAGTTGCTGAATAATGCTATTCACTTACCTTATTGGGTACTCGATAAAATCCTATTCCACCAAACAAATCAAGATTATTGTATTAAAAGTAGTATCTTTATTTAATGATTCAGTCACTCAGTCACTTCTAATTCACTGCACATTTATGCTAAAATATTCTATTCACAATTTTTAAATTAACATATTATACTCACAGCACAATCACGATTTTCGGTTTGCACCTTACGTCAAAGTCACACTTGTTCAATCAAAATGACATGATAACAGCGGTGGCAATTCTAAATTAAACCTTTAATTCTATTTAGCAACATGGCGATAACATCAACCACTTTAAAAAAGAGCCACTCCGGCGTTGCCCTCATAATTAAAACACGAAAGTATGAACTAATGTTTGTTCTGACAGTTGCGCCATTTATTACTCATCTCAAATAATCGCCACAGGATAGTTTGGTCATAGGCTTATCTTTTTGACATCTGAGTTGACCATCAACTCATGAGTGCCAACTTCAAGAAAATATAGCTTGTCAAAACAAAACTAGTGGTACCTGATGAGAGCAAATTGCTGTAGCTTCTCTTACTCTAATTAAATTCGAGAAATAAAAATAAACAATAATCAATATAAATTGATCCATAATAATAGGTTTAAATATGCATATGTTCAATGAACATTTTTGGTCACCGAACTTAAACTTTTGTTTTGTATCTCCAAAACTGCTAGGCCTGTTTTTGCCATAAATGTCAACACGTCACCTCAATACGAATTTAACGTTTTTTGAATCATTCTAATCAAATGATACTTCCTCTCAAAAACTGCTAGTTTTGCACTGTTTGCCCCGTATCTCCAAAACGTCTAGTCCTGCGTTTGCCAAAAAAAATCTTGTAAATTATGGATCTTGTAAATTCGGATTTTAATTCTAATTCTAGCTAAAGTTCTAAACATCACTTATATATTTCAAATAAATAATTTTAACTTTGCAATTAAGTTTATATTATTCTTATAAATATTAGACAATGTCCTTTTTTTAAATCCGATTGATCGAGCTTTGCTTATTTACTTTTTATACAAACATATATAAGCGTTGTCGTCAATTCATAAGTCAATATCTTATATTTTGACTATATACGAATAATGAATTTATAATAAATTGGAAACATTTAATATTCTTCGAATGTTTTATTGCGGAACCATGCCATACACCACTAGTTTTGTCAATGATAGCAATACTTACAATAATTCTCACCTGCAGCGCTAATAGTTGCCCTTGTCAGGTTGTCCTCTGGAACAGGAACAACTTTAGACTTCATAAATGTTATTAGTAACTCTAGTAGTTGTTGACGGGTAATGATGTAAGTAAAAGTGTTGTAAAAAATAGAATTGAATTTGACTTTCTGTGAAAATATCAAAAACTATTCTTATATTATTGGTTAATCTAATTTAATCGATTTTATATTATACGTTCGGTAAAATATATTATTCTGCAAGACTTATCATGTTGAAGTGACAAGTGTCAAGTGTCAAGTATGTTTACCTTCGTGTTCGTGATTTTTGTGTAACTATCATGTTAAAACGTTCATCATGATCTCCATAATATCGGGTTTAACACGGTAAGTTTGATTTTATTTTAAAAGTTCATCTTGTTTATAGTTGTCATTTCTTGATTTTGATAATAATCCATAATATGTTAAAAGACGCTGATTGCCATTATGTAATTTGCATACCTATATATAGCAATTGCATACATATATATTAGCAATGCAATACTAAATTTATTAATAATAAATTATTATTCATTAAATTATTAAATTATTTTATTACACATATTTAAACATTGTAAAGGGTAAACTTAGAGGGTTTAAACCCTCTGTCGGTCGGATATTTATTTACATTCGAACGGTCAGAGTGGTCATTTATTTTATATGCATTTATATGGGATAAATTAGTTTTTGGTGTCTTATATATTAACGATTATTACTAGTAAATATTTATAGTTTACATTTTTTCCTTTTCTTACCGTCTTTTGCATGTGCTGAGCTTACTATATAATATATGTGGGAGTCGTAATGATTATGGCAATATATTAAATTAGAAACTCCCAACATATAAAAAATATAAATTTTATTCATTATAAAAATATTACTATATGAAAAATATACAGGACATGTCCCATTGTTTTTTACAAATCAAAACCAGCCTGCTTGATATCCCCACACACTCCCTGCCCAGTGTTGATCTCACAGTTTAAAAAGAAAATACAGGGAAACACGTTATAAAAATGTGGTGGGAAAGCAGATTATAGCAGACCAGTGTTGTAATACTGGTCAATTACAAATTTCCATGTTTCGTCACCAGATCCACCGTATGTGGTGATTCGACCTGCCATCAACTCCATATTCTGCATAAGGTTCTGACTAAAAAAAACATGTGGAAAATTTCCTGTACCTCGATGTCGGTGAACTTCTAAGATTCAGCCTCGATCTAATTGGTATTAGTTATATCAGAATTACTTAATGTTTAGAATGCATAATTTATGGGTACAGTTTCCATTTCTGCAAGCGTTGCATTCGTATCTGATGAGTTCCGATCAGAAAAAGAAGTTGGCTCTTTATCCAAATCAGGATCATTGGTTTCTTTGACATAAGAGTCCAGAATTGTGGAATCCAAATTCCACATGTCAAATTTTGTTTTGACTCGTCGTTGTCACCGATAATGGGAGGTAGCATTATAAGACGATTTGTTGAGTTAACAGAGAAAGAGAGGTTGAATTGCATTCCAATGAAAAGTTCAGGCTCCAAATTATTTTTTCTGTCAGCAATAGACACTGAGGTCTGGGTATACCAAATGAGTAACCTCGGAAGTCTGATCCAGATAGTAAATGCGTTAACTATGATGGATTGGACTGGACATACCTTATAGGTCGTCTCTGAAGACCAGTGATTATGGTGCTGCGTCAAAATCAATTTTTCTTAAATCCTCGAAAAATAAAACTCCTTTTTTTGTCTTCATCTCCATCGTCGTGAGTCACCAATGTGGGAGTCGTAATGATTATGGCAATATATTAAATTAGAAACTCCCAACATATAAAAAATATAAATTTATTAACTATAAAAATATTTCGATATCAAAAATATACATGACATGTCCCATTGTTTTTTACAAATCAAAACCAGCCTGCTTGATATCCCCACATATATATTATATTATATTATATAAAAAAATCAAAGAATATAAAAAAATCGTTGTTTTTTATTATTTTTATTTTTCTGTTTTATATCAATAAAAGACAATATTTATTCTTTTTCGGCGCCTTCGAAATGAATGTGAAATTCAAATGAAAACGAAATGATCATTAATAAATGATCACCTCGAGGTTCGTCGCCTTTGAAATGAGCTGTAAAACTCAAAGTGAAAATATAATTTCACTACAGGTTTGCCAAAAAAATTTTCGAACGCAGTACGGGTAGAAAAATTGTTGATAATGTGCGCATTACTCATCCGATCTTAATGTTTGCGATGATCAATCAATTTGGTAGGTTTTCAAGGAACACTCGTCGTGAAAATACTAACATTCATGTTACAACACAGCAAAGAATATATAAAACGCAGTTTGAATAAAAAATACCAGAACAAAGATAAAATGCTGGTTTACATATATCAAAAAGCGTATTTTTCATAGAAAATGTATGGGTGGTCTAGACAGACCACTCCGACCGTTCGAAGTATAAAAAAGTTAATATCCTTATAAATATCCTTCTGTACATTTTTTCGTCCTGTTTTTTTCATTGATCGACAGCTAATGAAATTTTAGGGAAAGTCAAGAAATTTCAAGTCGATATGATTACTAGAAGTATTTTTTTAAATTGAAGTCGAAAAAAGTCTGGCCAGACCACTCCGACCGACAAAGGGTTAAAGATGAATCTAAATTGATCAATTATAGGTCCAGGTCTTGTGCAATTGATAAACGTATCAAATATCACAATAATCCCGAAATTATTTTATCATGGGGTATTCAATGTATTTCTTTCTAAACTGGATTTCTAATTCGGGTCAGTATAGGATTATTTTAAAGTGGAGTTTCCAGTTGAACAATGTTTCAACTTTGGCTTTTTTATTATTTGCTCGCATTGTTCACGGTTGCCGTACGCGTGTTCTGCATTTGACAGTGTTGTATTTGAAAATATCAATGAAACTCGTTTTTGAAAAAGTTGTCGAGTTTTGATAAGTTAATAAGGTATATTTATACATTCCGAAGAAAATTTTCTATGATCACTATTGAGTATAGCGTAAAATACAATGACTTTTTAAGACAATTGGCAATTAAGAATTGCAATTTCGTTGCTAATGATTCATTATAAACAGTCTCTAATATATCATCTAATGGCCAAACGTTGGACGCAATTCAGACAATATAATAGATAATCTAGCGTCAAAGATATAAAATTAAAATTTTAAAATTGTGAGTAAATCAAGATTGTGTGTGGTACCGTGGTGTCCAGTTTTTGTAATATAATATTGTTAATATATCTCAGGCACCCAGTATATTGGGCATTCAAAACTTCAATCAAACCATTATATAGGTATATATACCAGTTCAGAATTTTCTATGTTATACATCTTTTATTTTCATATTAATAATAATCTGTATTTAGGAAGACATGAAATTATCAGTTTGTTAATTATTAGTGGCTTTTTAAAAGGTAAACCCAATGCTTCTTATTTGCGTAATTATAATTTATTTCTTATAAATCGCACTTATTATTTTTCAACTTTACTAGAATTTAAATTAAATGTTACAGCCCCATGTACAAAAAAACAGTTACAATAATCAACAATCTTATAGATTATAACCATCAGAAACTAATTGAAGAATTTATTTAGTTAACATGCTTTTAAATAAATGAATGAATCTTATATTAGTTCAACATCAGTTTAGCTTACAGAAGTTAGTTTTTATTTCTGATTTCTGAATAAAAATAATACAAAGTTACAATACAATAATACAAAGATTTCCTGATAAATTGATTTATCCTGATTTGCTGTTAAAAATAATAAACCCTTACTATTTTTAACACTTACCGGACGGCATAGATTTCAAAACAATCTACAGTACCGGCTTCAAACTTGATTTCATTTTGTATGTTATGCAATTTGTTTAATAAAATTTTGTGGTCATTGAAGGACATACAATAATATAGACATAATATTAATTAATTTTTGATCATTTTATAAAGAATGGTGACAATTCAAACAATTCAAAACAATTTCCAAAATACATAGCTGGTTGATATTGACATGTTTTACAATAAAATATTTTTCGTCGCCTTCTCCTGGTGCTTTTTTGTCAGAACAGATAATAAAATCCCTTTTTCCTCTGGCATTTAGAATTTGCCACTGATTAGTCAGTATATTTGTTCATTTTTGTGCTGCCATAATGGTTTGTTTTTTTTGTTATATGGTCTAATAATTCGTAAATAATAAAATTTAAAGTAAAATAATCTATTTGATGTCTTATATTGCTTGGTATTTGTAGTCGCGGTGTTTGTTAATGTATGTCAAACTCGATTATTGAAGGAGAATCTGTCTTTCCGCTCTTCATTTAATTTGTCGAACTTCTTCTTTTTTTGTTGATTGGATAATATCATCATCACATTCATCACCATCATTGGTGCGAATAGTAATTTCGTGAAATTTGTCTGTATGAATGACTATTTGAAACTCATCTTCACAACTGCTTAATTCACAAAATTTACCAGTCGTTTTGCCATATTTAAAAGCGCTCGGTCGTTTTAAACATTAAAAAAAAGACTATATAGCAAAGAAAAGGGCTAAAAATACTACTAAAATAATTTAAAATTATTTTCAAAATACAACACTATTTATCACTGCTATATGTAATTTATTCAACTTTTCGATGCGACTGATATGAGTCATTGTTTATAAAACAGCCTGAGCCTCACAGAGTATGTTTGTCCACTCAGGTGGACAGCCGTCTCCAAAGAGTTCACAATATTATTGATATTGATGCATTCATTCAATTATATAACTAACTATTATGCATTGGTATTAATTATAATATATAATATTGGAAAAATTCTAATATATAAAAAAACATAGATATATAAATATTAGCAATAGGAAATAGTAGGTAATGAAAGATAATTAGAATATTTTATTGGATGTTTGTAATTGGTGTACCAAAACATATCTTCAGTTGCTTCGCAAATTTTTTTTATATTGTTATTGCTACTATCAGAAGCAACTCTTTTCCAAGAATTGGTTAAATGATTCTACATCGACATAAAAATACTAAGTATGTGCTTATATGCTTTCTCTAAAAATTTTAATAAAATATTATATAATGTAATCGTTATCTTGATAAAATCGTTAACTTCATCAAAATGTAATTCGCATGTCTTCAATCAGCATTTAAAATTGATATTCCGAATAAACTGGGCGTTTCTGCCTTCGACCACATTCATACGTAACTATAAAGCCATCCATCATACTACGTCGCCCAACACCGCACATCACGTGGCCAAAATATTTCCCTTTTCGGGCCGGCACAACCGAGTACAGAATTAATGTTCTGTTTATATGGTAAAGTTTAAAGGTGACATATTTTCGTGATTTAGCGGCCGAATGTCGTACGACCAGACTGGCCGGCTGTCCACTACCTAGGGTCCATTTTGCATAACTTTCGTTCAGGGGGCACGGGCTGTGGGTCAATTGACCTCTGACCGGTCTCTGACCCGAGGCACCGCGAACGCGCCCCAACAGACAAAATATTATACGGACGCTGTCCGGTTTTGCTTTCAGGTATAAAATATTGCGAACGTGAATTGAAAATATCCGTGTGTATATAAAAGAGGGATGAAGGCAAAGGCTATCATTTGAATACTATTATGAGTGACCAGTAAATATTATATGATTTATGCAATTTATGTATTTGAACCCGGATGTTGTAAATATTTAGGTGTTACTAATTGTTAAATTTATGTTGTATGCTCTATACTTGAGTTCAAAGCAGAATATTTCTGAGTCCAATATATTGTTTTGTATAAAATATGTATCAAAATGTGTTATTTTAGGAATCTAGTTGGTTCCAGTTTCACAAAAAATGATCATTTGCAATGTTTCTGCCATATAAGCTTATTAATTATATATAAATAAAATCTTATGCATATATAAGTTACAATTGTGTTTGTCATTATTCTAGAAATCTGTTTATCAAAAAATTATTTAAATTATTCTGCGACAGATAAATAAGAAAAAATTAACACAGAAATATTAAATGTTGAAAAAGTTTATAAATATTAATGACTAATTTTTCACTAATTTAAAAACTTTTAGAACATTTTGTTTTTGTAATTCTGGAATAATTCTGTTTAACTTGGGTACATACAGTGTGACCCAGAACTCAAAATCAAGCCGAATCTGGGTGATTGTATTGATCGTAATTGCCATGAGAGATTTTTTTAAGAGCTTTTGTCGAACTATAAATTCAAAATTTTTAAAATCAGTCGACTTTAATAGTCCTTCTTAAAAAATGTACTAAAGTGTGTTGGCAAGTTTCATCAAAAGTTTGCCATTTAATCAAGATCGGAGAATGATAAAATACTTGATAGATTTTTAATAACAAAAATCGAGTAAAAGAATAAAAATAACACGTTTTTTCGCTTTTTCGCGTTTCGCATTTTGCTTAAAGTGTGTAAATTACTAATTATAAGCAAAATGCACTAAGAAAAAGTTATTTTTTTTCAGGTTTTATTTTTTTTTTCAATCAATCTCTTTTATAATGTACTTCTGAAGTATTTTACTATTTCACAATCCTGATTCAATGCGCCCACATTTGAAGAAACTTGCAAACACACTTCAGTACATTTGAAAGTGGCTCGATTTTAAAATTTTTAAAATAATAGTTCGTTGCGTTCTACGACAACCTGTATATAATAGCAAGCCAAAATTATATTTTTATACCAAAACTAGCGGGGCGCATGGCATTGTGCCTTAAGGCAAATTGCTGGAACTTCCCGTACCAAAAATTATTTTTGTACTCTGAAAAAATTAGATTTTTGAGAAATTATAAATTTTTGACAATAATTAACTTTTTTTCTGAAAAAAGAAAAATTTTTGAAGAAAAATTTATTTTGAAATATTTTGGAAATTCAGAACATTTTTTCAAATCATTGGTACTGCTTTAACTGCATAGAGACGAAATATCGAAGCGCGTAAAGCGCCGCGTCGCCGTCTAACGGATAAACATTGGTACGGAACCCATAGGAATGTAAACAAAATTTATACTTATTGTTAAAATCTCTATGAAATATCTGATAATTTGATGTGCATATGTCTAATGATCATTTTTGACCGCCAAAAGGCTTTTTTTTGCTTTTTTTACTAGATTTCCGAAACCGCTAGACCTGCCTTCATGAAAATTTGATCAGTTCTTCATCTTGTTAATACAAGTAAAATGTTTTTTGAATTATTCAAATAGGACGCTACGTTCTCTTAAAAACTGAGTTACCGTTTTTGGCACTTTTTGCCGCATATATTCGGAACGGCTAGACCTGCATTTGCCAAAAACTAATCGGCACGTCTCCTTATCAATACGAACCGAATGTTTTTTGAATTATTCAAATCGCTTCATCCGTGTTCCCGAAATCGTCGACGAAAATTTGTATCCGAACACACACACACATACATCCATTTTTTCTAAGGTAGGTATGTCAAAATGTTCAGAAGGTTTTAAAACTATTGCTATAACTTGCCCTACGGGAAGTTAATAAATAAAAATGCAATCAACGTTCTATATGAATGCAAAAATTAGCAAAAATTTGGCAATATGCTTATATATAATTTTTTTTTAATATTATTTAACAACAATTGAAAACAATACAAGTTTTATGAACTATTTGGCTAATTATAAGGTACACATAACCCCTACAAAAAAGAACACTGACACATATACATATTTACATAATCCCATTAACATTTATTATAAGTAATCAGCTACTCTTCAATGAGAGATTTACAAATATGTAGACAGAAATAAAATAAAATTGATGCAATTTAAATATAATTTGTTGGCCAATTTCTTTTGAGATGTCTCACTATTCGAGAATTAAGCAGGGAAGTTAACAATTCACTAGGATTATTTTTAATTTCCAAGAGGTGTTTACAGCATCTGTCCTTAATAAAAACAAAATATAAAATTATACGAAAGTTGGTAAGTAATATTTTTAGTCTTCTACATTGATAAAATAACATCTCCATATTTTCATGAAATTAGATTCATGCCATATCGCTTTCGATAGCACCGCAAGTATGTATAAATTTCTTAGCGACTGTACCGCCCAGGCGGACAATATCTCATTCTTATCCTTGAACACGTCACGAGGGTCCGTTGAACGGCATATAGATATACGCCGAAGCTCCCTCCGAGAAGAGGACAAGTAGACTCGACATCAGATGCTGAGTCCCCCCCATCACCCCATTCCATGGGGAAATCTACTGAGGACCGCCGCGGACCCGTCCGTACTCCCGCAAACGACGTGTGCGACAGAAATGGCCGTTGGAGACCATCGGAAAGATCTAAGCTAGGGATGAGAAATCGGATTATATAATGTTTCATGTTTATCAATCTTCGATAAGATTTTCGATTATTACTTTTAACTTTATTTGTGTGGCAGGAATAGCTCACTCAGTAGCGTTCTCGACTGACACGCTGGAGGAATTCGGTTCGAATCTCCAGCAATACCAGATTTAAAATATAAAATAATAAATTGAATTAAGAATTGTTAATTTGTAGAATACAATAAAAAAATTGTATTAGAAGTAATAAGGAAAAAAAGAAGTTTAGTTTAGAAGATGAGAAGAACCTATTGAGAAACAAGAAGAAGAGTGAAAATCAGTTGAAATAAAAATTGAATGGAAGATTAGGATATAAGAAGAGATAGTATATATGATATATGTGTATAAGTAATATATATATATATATATATGTATAAATTGTATAGAATATGCTGAAAAATAATATGAATAATGTAGGTAGCTAAAAATGCTATAAAGCGAAGGCCAATAAAAATTAAAAAAAAAAGTTTATATAAAATGTAAGTAATATCAAATATAAGATGATTTAATACAGAAATAAATTTTTAAATAAATAACTTTTTTTGCTCAATAAAATACAAGGCTATGAATACGTACATTATAATAAACCAAAGTAACTTAAATGGTGCTTAATTGGAGACCACATGAAAAATTTAAACTAGGGACGAGAATTTGAATAATATTTCAGTTCACTATCTTCGATATGATTTTCGGCAATTATTAACTTCCCGTAGGGTAAGTTACAGTAATCGCAAAAAACGAAAATAAAAATTTTTATATATCTTTACGTTTTAGAAGTTTCTAAACATTTTGACATACCTTAAAAAAATGATGTATGTGTGTGTGTATGTAATGTGTACACATTTTGTATTATTTTTTTTGGGTTCCGTACCAAGATTTTTATTTACGGTACGGGAAGTTCTAGCAATTTGCCTTAAGGCACGATGCCATGCACCCACTAGTTTTCACCATAACTTTGTTTTATATAAAACGATTTATCACAGAAGTATTTTTTTAAATCCATAATATTTCAATACTTCAATAAAATACAAGGCTTTGAATGCGTACATTATAATATACCAAACTAACTTTATATGCCTTTTGGAAATTTTATTAAGATATAAGATTAAAGATTTATTGATTTTTGACTCCGATTGAATTATTTTTATCTTATTTTCAATTTTGATATAAATTACGAATAATTAAATACTGTTTGAATCAATGTATTCAATTTCTTTAATTTTATATTAAATTCAATTTCAATTTTATATAATGGATAATTTACTTGTTATTTTCCCGAAGGAGGAGTTTGAACTTTGCTAATTTTGTTTTCGCGACGTTTTAAATCATTCTGAATCAAATGAGACCAAATGGAATAAGGCCGAATGAAACAAATATGTGTGTCTATGTGAGCTGATTCTTGACCTTTCGTCGAGTTTTTCTCAAAAACGGTTGGACCAATTTTAAGAATGTAAGTCATTCAATGACAATGATGGTTCTGCTATGATCGGCCAAGCCATTTTTTTTAAATTAGCAGAAAACTGTAATTTTTTTTGTTTACCCACGTTTTAGCCTCAACCTTGAATCGGTTTAAAAATTCAAAAGTTTTGGTAATTTGTAAGTTCGTAATTGAATATTGAAAAAAAAATCTGACGGTTTTCATGAATTTTTGTATAAAATTTCGTACTATGAAATAAAATACTACAATATCATTGGTTTCGATAAGCACTTGAATTATAAAACTTCATCAAAATTTAGAATTTTGCTCACCCTCGGGCGATTCTAATCAGAATCTATAGCAAAGCATATGTACATTCTGTGTTTCGTAAGTTGCTACTGATTACAGTTGACATTCATACTTGAATAAAATACATTACAAACCCAAAAGTGGCGAGCATAGCTCAGTTAACAGCATGTTCGATTCACACGACAGGAATTTTTGAATCAAATCCTATCATAAAAATTAAGACAAATAGGAATTACAAAGTTAGCTGAATTGAATTAGCAGTAATTAAAAAAACATTAACATTTGCTGAAATTAAAAGAAGAATGAAGAGAGAAAATGGAATTATGATAGAGAATTAAATTTGATTTGATAGTTGAATAGAATTAGAAATTTGATATGAAAAAACCAAAATTGAAGAAAATTAGAAGATGAAAAATTAAGAAAAATATAGAATATAAAAATAGATAAAGTGAAATGTTTTAAACAAATTAATTTAATTTATATAATAACACTTGATTATTTTACCTAAATAGATAAATCTCCGTATTTTAAATCGTATTTATCCTAAATACCTAAATTTTTATTAATGAAATTGATTAAGTTCATGCAACTTTCCTTCAAACAAAACGCTACTTACAACTAGTTACTCACTATTAAATTTCTCGGTGTTACCAATATCGAAAAACTAAAATTCACCTACATCGACATAGCCACATATGCATTCCCCAGAATCCACCAAATTCACTATACATACTTCAACTAAGTTGTGTGGGTGCGTCCGCGGTGGTGAGTCCGTGGCTATAACGAATGGGTCGGAATGAGACGGAACGCTCGGCCCCCATACGAACGGGCATGGCAACACTCATAGCAACCGGTGAATAGATGGGGTCCGAGTCGCCTAAGCGTATCCCGTTCCCGTGTGGGCGATAGAGGGATGAATTTTAGATATGTCACATTGCTAGTTGTTATCCATGTGTTGTATATAAAATAGTTTTTAGTAATTCGAATTTGTAATAGAAGTTTATTTTATATATATGAGACAACTTTAAGCAATAGCTCCTAAAATAGTATCAAAAACTATTCAGAAAATATTATTGTGAATTAGATTATGCTGAGATTGTATACTGAGTGTTTTGTACAAATAATGAAATAGCAAAACATTCCATATTCTGTGATAAAATATATATATGTTCTCGAAAACCAATGCCAAGTTTAAAGATTGAAATTGTCATTATAAAATTAAGAATTAGCAAGCTATGTATTAAAAGTTTATTTTACTGTATAATATTATACACAAATTTAAAAAAAAAATCAGGATTTGCCAACTTTTACCATTTGGTTTCAATAAAAACCTGCAAAAACTTTTATGGCGTATGTTCCAAAATTGAACGGCGATAGGATGCATAGCTTTTGAATGCATAAGATATTCACAAACACACACACACACACACATATATATATAAATAAATATATATATATATATATATATATATATATTCTAGGCACCTGACATGTTCTTCTTCTAAATAGATTGATATCCTTAGAAGTGTAAACTTCTAAAGAATGTTGCTCATGTTAATATGTTCATTTTATCGTTGTTTTAAAGATTTAAGTTGCATTCATATGAGTATTTGGAGTCAATATGTCCCGGTTTCTAATAAAATAATCGTAAACAAAACAAAATAATATATATTAAATATTGGTGAGACAAAAACGAAGGTTTCTTAGTCTATTGTAATGTGAGTGCATGTGTGTAATTTTATACATATATAATGTATATTATAATGTATACATTATACATCAAATTGCAAATGGAATTATTGCTATTACATCTTGTTTTTTTCAGCAACAGTTTTATATTTCCTTTATATTGAAGGAAGGAATTAAACAAATCTTATTAAGCGCTCATACATTCTTTTTGAATTTTATTTTACTGGTTTAGTTTTAAATAGCTTTTCTAGTAATCATAATCTTGATGTGATGTGTTTAAGTAATTTGGATTCATATGAGTAGTTGGACTTTGAAAAGGTCATTTCTAAATTTATCTAATCGAAAACTATGTAAAAACAATAAAAATAAAATATTTGTGCAAAGGTTTTTATTTTTTTAATCTATTTTTTATGGTAAATTTGTTATCAAATTATAAGCCTGATTAAATGCACCAACTTTTATGAAACTTGCCAACACACTCTAGTGCTGTTTTTAAAAGAGGGACTCTTGAAATTTTGAATTTTTTAAATTCATAGTTAAGCAAATGGTCTTAGTTCTACAAAACTAATGATAATTGTCGTTATTTTTGACTGTAGTCCGAGAAATATTATTTACGATTTCTGATCCATATTTTAAGTCCACAAATTTAATAAATATTTACTACAAAAATCAAAAAATGGTCAAATTTTTACCAAAGCTCTAGGTTAGACTTAAAAGTTCATAATTTTCAAACTACGCAATTGATATTGATATTGATTAATACTATAACCTTGTTTCTTGGCTTGACGTTGGGTTCTGGAACACCCGATATAATATAAGGTTGTCAAATATCTCCCTTCCGCCTTTTTTGTATTATAAACCAAGAGCAAAAAAGCGGAAGGGAGATATTTGACAACCTAATACATGTGTGTAATTATAAATAATAAAAGGAATTTATTTTTTCATACCTCCCACTGCTTTCATTGTTAATTCAAGAAGTGGTAACCTTTGACAGGATTTGTTATCAAATAGAATAGTGATTTTTCAATTTATAATCATACGGTTTCTAATAATGTTATATGAATATCATTTCCTTTAGTCAGGGTCTCCTTTCAAATGTCTTGCCGTTGCTTGTACTCCTTTAAATCTTCGTATGTGTTGGTCGGGTGAGTCCCCCTTATGTATTCCGCAACACGTATCGATCAGGAAGGTGGGCGCTGAGGAGATTGTTTTGTGCTCGCCCCCCATAACTTGTACAATCAGCCGAGAAAGCGATTGTCCATTCTGTAGCATAGGTGAAGCCCTGACGCTCTCGAGCCAAATGAGACATGACGATTATGGCGTCAAGCAGTCTGCTTGCGAAGACCGAAATAATTCAGTGTTACTATTGATTATTATAACAATGCTATATGATTATTTCGTGGCTTCACTCGTAGATAAGTGGCCAGAGCGACTCGACCTATATCAAAGGTACGGGATCGAACCCGCTTCGAAGCGCCTGATGTCAAGCAGTAGTGGCATTGGCTTTCACTTGGAAATATAGATAGCAATATGTTTTCAAGTAAAAATAGCTTTCATCAGACATTGTTGCCTTAAGAAAATATTTGCCCTATGAAAGAAATTGTAATGATAAAATTTATATCATACAGATATGTTTAGGATACCATATGTAATACCGCCGTAGTATTGGGCCAAATTAGCCTAACAGCTTATAGGGCTCTTAAGGTCTGATTGCTGTTCGAAATAATAAAAAAATTAAATCTATTGAAAAATAGTCTATCAAAACTTACTAATGGCATTGTGCCAATAGAAAATTACTAGAAACTTTGTCTCTAGTCTAGTCTACTTATGAGGAATATGATGAACATCTTCAAATAGTTTTTTGTCGTTAATTGAATAAGTAGTAAAAAAACAGACATCAATTAATCATTAAACAAAAATATAAACTCATGAATAACGAAATTAATCCTTTTTATGTTACCGATCGTCTGCCTACTGGAGAGGCATTCGATATAATAAAAATTTTTTAATAATTAATCTCTCTGGCAAATTTTTTTATATCATTAACAACTCATTGGACAGTCCTCACGATTCGATATTTCTGTAAAGAAAACATATAAAGTGTGATACATCGTTAAAAGAACATCGTTATTAATTCCGTAAATACAAAATTTGAAATTTATATCCCACATTTGACCAGCAGATTGAAAGAGATAACAACTTAATTAAAAATAAAACAAACTTTAGGAGTGAATCTTCTCATTAAATACGTCCACCAGGCAAGATCAATATACATGAAGTTAGCTTATATCAAGATACATGAAGTTAGCTTATATATTTGCAAATTGGGTAAGTTATAGTAAACGCAAAAAAATCTAAAATGAAAATTTTTATTTATCTTAACGTTTCAAAAGTTTCTGAACATTTTGGCAAACCTTAGAAAAAAATGGATGTATGTGTGTGTGTGTGTGCGTGCGGATACAAATTTTCGTCGACCATTTCGGGAACACCAAACAACCAATTTGAATAATTCAAAAAACATTCGGTTTGCATTAATAGGGAGACTTGCTGATTAGTTTTTGGCGAAGACTGGTCTAGCTGTTCCAAAGATATGGGGCCAAAAATGCCAAAAGCGGTAACTCGGTTTTTAAGAGAACGGAGCGTCCCATTTTAAAAAACATTTTACTTGTATTGACAAGATGAACAACTGGTTTTGGGAAGACAGGTCCAGCGGTTATGGACTCTCAATAAAAATAAATTAAAAATTTGTCATTTGGCGGTCAAAAATGTTTTTTGGACATATGTACATCAAATTATCAGATATTTTGTAGAGATTTTAATAATGAGTACACATTTTGTGTAAATTTTTTTTGGGTTGTGTACCAAGATTTTTTTTACGTTACGGGAAGTTCCAGCAATTTGCCATAAAGCGCGATGCTATGCACCCCACAAGTTATTTATTTCAAAAAAGTAATATTTATCGTTATCTTATAAACAATAATTAACGCATGTTGCAGTCCTATTTTTTGGCGAAAAGTGCTACATTATTTAATAGATAACACGCCTTAATAAATAAGGGTATTAGTACAGAATTTTATCAAGTCGAGTAAAGTTGTGTAACTATAAGGTTTTTCTATATAACACATATATTCACATCAGCTAATTGTTTAATAAATTAAATAATAAATTATTTTGAATAAATTGAAATTAATTAGTTCAATTAATATCTTGTGTTGTATTTTACAAACAGTATAGAATAATAAATCTTTTTGATACCACGTAGCCAATGACAATGATAGTGCTGGAATATCAAAACAGGTAGAATAATTAATTCTTACCGCCACAACAAAACCAGCTGAGGCACGCTATGTAGGCAATTATTTACTCCTGTCACAATTTTCGTGGTATCATTTTGAAATGTAGTCTTTACAATTCAATTGTTTTTAGCGTCGACCTTTCTGCGTGTAGCCCAATTAATCTTCAATAAATACGGAAGCAGAATCGGTTTCATAATATTACAGACATTTTTATAATATAAAAACTAAGTCCAAACAGTTGGCAATCAGAAATATAATCTATTTCTATAAATTTATGTATTAATACATTTATAAACGACAAAAATTTAAATGTGTATAAGGGTTATTCATCGATATTATGGATAATAATTTATAAACTTATTTGCATTGATAATCGCATCAAGTTATATTAGACATGGATATAAATTGAATGCGCGATCTTAAATTCTTATTGCAGCTACTACATTCTTACGATTAAACAAACTGCATTTAGTTATTGCTAATAAATTTTAAAGTAGTAGGATGCATGGCATCAAGCCTTAAGGGAAATTGCTGGAACTTTCCGTATCGCAATTAAAAATCATCGTACGGAACCCAAAAAAAATTACACAAAATGTGTAGGCATTATTGAAATCTTTATAAAATATCTGATAATTTGATGTACATATGTCCAATAAACATTTTAGCCCGCCAAATGACATTTTTTTACCTTATTTTTATTGAGAGTTCATAACCACTGGACCTTCCCAAAAATTTAATCAGTTCTTCATCTTGTCAATGCAAGTAAAATGTTTTTTGAATTAATAAAATCGGACTTTTCGTTCTCTTAAAAACTAAATTACTGTTTTTGGCACTTTTCGCCCATATCTTTGGAACGGCTAGACCTGCCTTTGCCAAAAACTAGCTAGCACGTCTCCTTGTCAATACGAATCGAATGCTTTTTGAATTATTCAAATCGGTTGATCGGTGTTCCCGAAATCGTCGACAAAATTATTATCTGCATACATACACATACACACCCATTTTTTCTAAGATATGCCAAAATGTTCAGAAACCTCTTAAACGTAAAGATATATAAAAATTTTTATTTTTGATTTTTTTGCGATTACTATAACTTGCCCTACGGGAAGTTAATAAATGAATTAAAATTAAAACTGCAATTGTCACAAAATAAAATTCTAAATATAACGTACTACAAAAATTTAACTAAAAAAATTATTTTTTAAAACGCTGAAGATATAATTGAATTTAAAATTTGTACAATTTAAAATAGACTACCATTTAGTAATCGACTGTGAGTTCTTTAGTCCTCTGTTAGTTTTAGCACGGAGCTTAATTATTCCCTCAATTTAATAACGGCTTTGTAAATCTTGATCTTCTCTAGGCGCACATTAATTAATAGCTGGTACAGCTAATATTACATGCCTGAGCGTATATTAGAAGCTATTCAAACCATTTTCATCAAAGTTCTGAGAACATCTCAAGGAGCATAACATGAATCTAAACTCCGGCACATATGCACTCCATATCGCGGAGACGGTTATAGCGGAGGGCTGGCTGGCGGAGGCACATTCATGAATATTGTCACTGGTGGTAAATTATTCGGCGTTTCGAATTATAATGGAATTTAATATACATTTACTTGCGTGTATGCAGGGAATTAAAAGCTAAGGCACAGGACACTAAGGGATAAAAACTAAACTTTATTTAAACAGATTTTTTGTCGTAAATCGACGTTTTCTCAAAAACAACTGGACCGATTTCAAAAATTTAGAAGCCATTTGATGTATCTCGATCAGGACTATTGTTTGTAAGTTTTGTGCGATTATCGGCCAAGCCGTTTCTTTATAAATAGCAGAAAAGTGAAACATTTGTTTTCTTTTAACTAACTGTTGAATAAAAAAAATTAAGCCGATTTTTTTGTGATATATATCACGGCCTTATAGAACTTACTGAAATATTACGGCCTTACGACAAGTAGTTTAATTTTAAAAATTCATCAAAATTTGAGAAAATGAGTAGTTTTTTGACGTTTGTTCAAATTCAAATTAAACGATTTACTTGGTAAAACGATAGAGTACTTGGTCTTAATGAATATGCTAAACCATCAATGTTCTACGCAAGCTGGTTCAATTATAAAAATTATTGATTTTTGAAGATTTGCATTTAGAAAATACCCCAAGTTGACGTGTTCGTTTGTTTTCAGTTATGTTTAATAAATCCATTCGGAATACTTTTAATCACTCATAAATTAATTTATTTTTTATTGATTAAGTCAATTATTTACACATATTGGGAAGTTTATGTAACTTGCCACGAGGCAAAATAGCAATACCAACTAGAATGTCACTTGATTTGTGTGCTTTATATAATGATTCAAAAATATATGAAGCTGCGGCAGTTCTACTACCTCCACTTCATATGTTGTCACAAGAAACTTGTATATTTATTCAATAAGATGATATAAATGCGAACACTTTGGATGGTTATAACACGCCTCTCATTCCTATATGCTTCATTATATTGTTTTCTGCCTTTAAAAGCAATTTATTTGTATTATTTTTGACCAGCATTTTTTTTGTTATTTCCACAATAGGTAAGTGACTGCTGGAAAGTATTGCTTAAAGAGGAAGGTAATTAGGGGCTGAAACTATAGTTTTATATATTGGAAAACTCATGAAATTTGTATTATCTAAATACAAATTAATGGATTCTTATTTTTTATTTTTATTATACTTTCGATGACATTCAAATGCTGCATACTATGAAGAATATTTTCAACATCAGATCAGATATGAATATCTTACTAAGAGTTTTTCTAACGAAAATCTTAAGAACAATTTTAGAGACAGTTTATTAATGATCAAACCCTTCTAACATATTTTTTATAGTTCTTATGGTTTCAACAAAAAGTGGGAAAAACCCTTGATCTTTTATAAAACATCCCGAAGTCGAATGGATGGAAACCTTTGACAATTCATTTGTAATTGTTAACTTGTGTATCGAATATCAGCTCTATGCGAATTATTCCGATGTTGAATGTATAATTTGACTGGGATATATGGACAGTCCAAATAAAGAAAAAAGATTAAATTAAACAATTTTTTGCAAAATACCGAATTAATAGCAATTTTTTTAAACAATTAAAACAATTCTGAATTTGCACTTTTGATAAATATAATTAATAGTAGTGAGCATAGCTATTTATAACCAGTTGGGCTATAAAAACGATTTTTTTTTTACTTTTATTAAATTTTACACTAAATACAATTGTTATGTATTTAACTCATTTTTATAGTAACTAAAAAACAAATTACAATATCTCTCATAGTATAAATACAAAAACACAAACAGCAGCATCCACAAGAACCCCCACGTCTTGAACATATCAGCCCGTAGACATCTGGCATAGTCACACATCTCGGGGCGGCAAAGTTAAGAGCAATGTGTTGGTGAATAGTACAACTGAAGCTTTGCGTGCTCTCTCCTAACTATCGTCAACGGGCTGATGACCACTTCCAATAAATGTAGATGATTTTTGTATTTTAAAATTTAAACGATAATTTGCTGTTCTAGAAAGTGATATTTCAATATATCTCAGAACATAAAACTTTTCATGTTAAATTCATAATTATTTAATTATTGCTAAAAGTATGTTTGAAAATGGTAAGTTTTTCATTATTATTCATTTGGCCATAATTTTTTTTTTAATTTTATTGGCCTCCGCTTTATAGTATTTTTAGCCACCTACATTATTCATATTATTTTTCATCATATTCTATTCTATACAATTCTTACATATATTTTTCTTATACATTCATCATATATATATGATGAATATATATATATATATATATATATACATACAGGGCCGGTCCTGGGGTCCTTAGCGCCCGCATGCAACTTTTTTTTTAGCGCCCCCCCCCCTCCTATTAATTTTAACTGTTTTAACAGTTTATTATTAAAATTATATAAAAATTACATATTTTTTTGAAATTATTTTTTAATTATTCTGGATTGAGTACACAAAAAATAGATTTAATCTAAAAGCGTATAAAATACATTGATTTTAAAATATTTTTAACGTATTGCATTATTAATATTTAGGTTTTAAAACAATTTACTTATTTATTATGCTATTTATTCTATTGAGCAAATCATGCCAAGAAAACTAAAAAAACTAGATTTTTATTTTCAATTATAACATTCGTATTTCATGTTGGATTTTTTAAATTTTACGTTATTTACAATATCCAACATTGCGTCGTAAACTTCTCTTTATTGATATCGTAAGAGCCGAATTGTATTCATCTTTGCTTTCCCGTCATATTCAGAGTATCAGAATGTTTGAATTGTGATTGTGATCAATTGTTAACGTATTTCAGAAGTATTATCCAATAATCAGTAAAAAAATGCAGAGAAATTACACATTTCTTGAACTATATTGAAAAAAAAACTAATTATATTTGATATGTATTATTTCTGCATAGTTAATAATTATTAAATTTAGAGTATGGACACCACTAGGTATAAAAAAACCTTAAGATTTCCGTTCCAAAGCAAATTATGCTTTCATTTTTCATATTTAATCCATTTCCATAACCTTAACCACGCATGTCTTTCAAAGTTCATCAGATGCGAAACATTTGCAACAAAAACAAAAGTTATAATTCAATTTCTCGGAATAAACATGCCATTTCTTAAGCACTGAATCCCTATTTTTCATTATCCCGATTATAATTTGTTTATATTTTTTAACAAGTTCTGTTTCAACTAAATCAGCTCGCAATTTTTCGTCAATATTGCCCAATAATTAATTTGATATTTCGCAGGTTTGCGCTTATGGAATTGAACACTAGATAATTTCTTTTTCGATTCCACGGTAACTTAAAACAAAGAAAAAATTGAATAAGTAGAATAAGCAATAAACAGAGCTGTTATTTACTAATTTGCAGAGTTATTAATCGGTTAATTGTTTCTACTGATATCACATTGCAAAATATATATGCTTTTTGTGTCTCCGTATCCCTAGTTAAGTTAGATTGTTTATTACAATTTATCAAGTATTCTAGATTTTATATAAATAATAAAAAATATAAATAATATATTATAAATTTAATTTCCGAAATTCGTTTTGGCGCCCCCTAAGGCGTGCGCCCGCATTTTTTGCATGCATCGCATGCAAGGCAGGACCGGCCCTGCATACTGTCTCTTCTTATATCCCAATATTCCATTCAATTTTCTTTCTACTGATTTTCATTCTTGTTTCTCAATAAGTTCTTCTCATCTTCTAAACAAAACTTCCTTTTTCCTACTTATTTGTAATACATTTTTTCTTGTATTCTACAAATGAATGATTCTTATTCTAGTTTTAATATTTTATATTTTAATTCTGGCATGACTGGAGATTCGAACCGAATTCCTCCAGCGTGTGAGTCGAGAACGCTACTGAGTGAGCTATTCCCGCCACTCATTTGGCCATAATTCAGAAGGAAAATAATAATTTTTGGGTCTATCATTCATTAATCAAGCGCAAAAAATTGATTAAGGCGAAAATAACTTATCTGTAGATATAACTTATGTCGTATGCTGACAAATAATTGATTCAAAAATTCGAACACTTACTTTATTAATATTAGTTTAAAATTCTGATTATATACTATAAAATTAATTGTAAATCGACTATTTTGGGCTAGCACCAACTCGTTCTGGGTTCGACGGTTTGACCGAGCCCGATATCAGGCAGCATGAAGATAACTTTTTATCTGAAGTTATAGATCTCAATATATTTTCAAGTTGAATTCGTGTTTGTGGGTATAGCTGCACTATTTACTCCTAAATATTAAACATAAGAGCTAATGTCAAATAATCGCCACGCATAGGAAATGGTTAACTGAAGAGTTGACTCTCATGAAAAACATGAGGTTAAAATTTAAATTAACAGCTTATAATATGACAATGTAATTTTAAGTAGTTCTAATTTATGTTGAATCAATAAAAAAATATAGGCCGACGTGACAAAACTGATGATAAAATAATAGGTTTTGCAACAAATGAAAAGATGTTTAATATACTTTTTAACTTTGTATGAACTCTGTGACTCAAAAAATACATGAGATGAAGATTTAAACTTTTGATCGTTTTGTTGTAATATTAAAAATATAATATCTCACATAAAGTTTTTCTTGCCTCTCTACATCTCCTTAATCGCCAAAAAATCTATGAATGATTTTGATTACTGCCGAAATATGATTTATCAAGATGTGATGTCAGGTCTAGATTTCGAATTAGAATTTTTTGAAATCTATCATACAATAATATTTTTATTATTATTATAATTTATAATAAATAATACTTTTTGTTCCTGAGATATATTAGTAAATGTACATGAATTTTTCACCAGAATGACAGGTTTACTTAAATTTTCTTATTTGTACATTTGTTATATTCTTTTTAGTTAAATAAATAGTATTAAAATTTAGAAGTTATTAAATAAAAAAAATTGTATTACTTATTCATATTATATAACAATAATTTATACATAAAGCATAGAGGTAGTCAAAAAACATCAAAACGATCATCAGTATTATAATATATATTGTTAATTTTAAACCAAAATAAAATAAATTAAAAGAAAATGTTATCAGAAACACATATTACATCAATTAAACTTTTAAAATCCGAAAAAAAACCTGCCCTTTTAGATAACAACTCACGAAAAAAACCCCGATTGTAAAGTGATTAAAAAATTACAATTATCGGGTAGAATGTTCTAATTCACAAAATATAAAATGTGTCATATCTTGCAAAACTTTAAGACTTTCAACAAATTTTATATGAAATATTTTCATTTTATATGAAATATTTCCATAAGTTTGAAATAAAACGCTTGGTACTAAAATCGGTTTAAGACGTTTACCGATGCTCTGTCTATTATCTCTGTTGGGAGTCCGCGTGTCAGCCGCCCTCCGCCCTTGTCAACGGCCACTGACAGGTTGAACGTCCACCCACCCCGTCGTTCTCCAACTTCCAGGGACCAAGAATGATCGATCGATGTGACGCGCTATCCGAAGTATCCCGGCTACGACATGTACAGGCATAAGGAGTTATATGGGCAACCCACTAGCGTCAGGGAATAATATACGACAGGCTATACTTACCAATAGGGATAGACAGAGGTGGCACACGATATACAGGATAGGATGTGCAATACATTGTAATGTGTGGGTCGTATATTGGATATTTAATGCAAAACTTGATAGAGATTACAATTTTCAATGCACCTAACCATAAATAGTTAATTGATGAATCTATACCAGAGACCTGTAGCATGAATATCACTATCAATTATAGAATATCACAAATTTTCCCATTTTTCACAGCCATTTTAATGCATAGTTTAGTTTTAGTTCTTTGATATTCTTTCATAATACTTCTACATTTATTTTTTTATAAATTTGATAAATCTGATCCAACTTTGACACAAGAAGTAAAATAAAGTTTGAAATAAATGTTATATTATTAATACAGAGGGTCCTTACATGGGTTTGATCGTATATTAGATATTTAATGCAAAACTTGATACACATTGCAATTTTCAATGCACTCTAGCCATAAATCGTTAATTGATAAATAGATACCAGATACTTGTAGCATGAATTCACTTTCAATTACAGAACGTCATGAATTTTCATATTTTTTACAGTAAAAATCATTTTAATATACAGTTTAATTCTTTGATATTCTTTCACAATACTTTTACATTTATATTTTATAAATTTGATAAATCTGATCAAGTTTTGACCCAACTAGTAGAATAAAGTTTCAAATATAATATTAACTTTACGAAGGAGCTTCTGTTTTTATCTGAAATTTGGTTTGCTAATTTGGTGTTTTCTCCACGTTCCTAATCATTCTGAATCATTTGATATCAAATTGCAAAAAGTATCTGAGAGTGGTTATGTATGTGAGTACGTGAACCAAAAGTTGGCCTTCAATCGATACTTTCTCAAAATCATGTGCAGATAATTCAAAATATTTAAAGTTTTGCCAATATTGATAAAATATTTTCCAATTAGCAGATAAATGCAAAATTATTGGTGCATGCACGTACATGCAAGTACGTGAGCCAAAAATTTGATCTTCAATCGATACTTTCTCAAAATCATGTGCAGATAATTCAAAATATTTAAAGTTTTGCCAACATTGATAAAATGTTTCCCAATTAGCAGATAAATGCAAAATTATTGGTCCACGTTATAGCCAATAATCCTGAATGTATCCTACAAATTCACAAGCTGTTTGTAAAATATTTGATGGGAATTGTGCAGATTAATTTTGAGTAAAGATCGGCCGGGCCCTTTCTTCGTAATTAATTGTTGATTTTTTTGATACATTATATGCCTTTTAAACTTTAGTTATTGATGAAGTATACGCTGATACGCTAATTGGCTTGCGCCAGGTGATTTAATTATAAAAATTCATTACAGTTTTGAATAATTCCGCGCTTGGGGAACATTAAGCGCTAGTAATTTTGTGCAAAATTGAGTAATATGCAGTTTTTAATATTATAAGGTGCTGCAGCAATTTGGTATACTTATAAACAATTTAAATTAATATATTATTTTTTTATAAATTTACATAGATAAAAAATAGATTATTTGCATATATTGAGAAGTTAATGCAAGGTTACATGCGACTTACAAATAATTTTTGTAATATGACTAATAGTTCTTGACCAAGAACAAATTTATTCTCTTTTACAGAAGTTATCACATAGTTTTTGGGTAATAGTTGAGATTTAACGATCCTCTTCTGAAATCAAATGAAAATTTAGACTTTGGAATAAGGGTAATAAATGTTTACACATATGAATACATCTAGATTATTATAAGTAAACAAGCAAGAAGTATGGGGTAGATTTGAGTATAAATATATACGATGTAAACAATAGTTTTATTATATGTAATAATAATAGTTTATAATACATTTTTATGGTAACCACATAATCAATTCACAATCCAATAATTATATCATAAATATTGCAAAACAATGAATACTTTTTGCTGGATTGATTGGATTGATTGAAGACGGATTGATTAGACATTCAACCACACAGTTTCATTTTTTTTTTATATATATTTATTAACAGCAATCAAAAACTACAAATTTCTATAAGCTATTGAGCAAAATTATACAAACAATCATACATTACATAAAATTACATACACATATACATCTACAGAAACACAAACAAATATACTGTATGTAAGAAATTATGTAAGATAGTTTTATAGTATTCGAATCTCTCCAGCGAGAGATTTACAATTAAATTCTAAGTTGTAGCACAGTTCCATAGAGAATATTTATTGACTTCTGACATATTTGCAGCAATATAATATTCATAAAAATATTTTACAAAATTTTCCATATTTTATTTTTTCTGTAGTTATTAAATAATTATATAACAAATATTGCAAAAGATTGGATATTTTTGCTATTTTACAAAATTTCAAAGCATATTTACAGATATTACAGAAAATATATAGACATATTATAAAATATATTTATTGATATGTAATATTTGTATCTACATAATATTTTGTAATATTTTTTATATTTTATTGATACTGTAATAGAAATATAACTATCGATATTCATTACTTTAATTCACTCTGAAATTTAGCTCTTCCATATGCTCTATGTACATTTTAAATTAAATGCATCAATACTTACGAATTCGATAGAGCGAGTAGTACATAACGGAAGTTCAATCACGTTATATATTCAGGAACACACAAAGGTTGTTTCCTACATCCTGCATCACATGTATTTGAAAGCAGCATCCGGCTCGAAGGACCAATCCTCCCCCATCGGCGACCCACTTCCTGTCGTAGCCCGTAGCATTTCCGCGTAGAGCTTTGCGGTCGACTGAAGATGGCTACGGGAAATGCGTATCCATGGCAACCGTGAAACTACCTCTACGTTTTGCGAACATTCTAAATATACATGCTCGATTTTAGTCGCTGTAATTGTTATTTACATACATGTGTACATCTGAATACGGCATCTCAAATATTCTCTGATGTACGATGAGATTTGCGGCGTAGATAGGCAGGCCAATTTAATTATGTTGTACGTATGTATTTGAACAGGTTTTATAAAGGGTACTCTGTATATTTATGGATAATTATTACCAAATGATGTTGATTTTATCTTTTACTTTCTGAAAGAGAAGTTTGTGTTTTTGTCAGAAAATCCAACTGAAGTCTGAATCTTTTGAGACCAGAATTGTAAAAATTATATTATGGGTATATATACTTATATGGGTATATAAGAGTAAATATATACATATGTACCAGTAGCAAAGAGCGGGTCTCAAAGGTCCACCACCGATATCTCATAAACAAGTAAAGTTAAGAATATCTCAACAATAATATTTGAAAGTAGAAGGAAAAAGATGTATAACCAGCCTTTACCTTGGTTCTTACGACGTCGCTATCAAGAGATATTCGGCAATGTATGAAAGTTCATGACAAATATTATAGTATATAATCTTTCGTTGTTAGTTTTTGCGAGCATTGTTGCTTAGTTTACGAGACCTTAATATAATTTTGAAGTAAATGTTATTTAATTAGTGAAAAAAATGTATTGTTATTTCTGAGTTAGATTTAACAAATTTTTATATAATCCCAATAAAAGCTTACACGTGGATGGGGTAAAAAAGACCAACTGAACCTTTACCCTGACAAAGGTGTGATCAATTAAAAATAATAATTTAAAAAATTAATTAACTTAAAAAAGCAATTTTACAAGAGATGAATTAAATAAATAGTTTTCCTAACTCTGCTGGTGAATATTTCTGGCAAAATACCGGGCAAAATATATAATACAGTACTATCTCTGAAAAAAATGTACCTATTACATTTATATTTTGCATCGGTTATTATTACATAGTCAGACAGTTGTTTATTTGATATGTGTTATTTGTTGTAATATAATTGGTTCGGTTTTCACAATATAATTGCACAAACTCACATTAGGCCTTTGTGCTCAACCGACCCTACGCGTATTTACATGCGTGCATAAATATGTGTATACCGGGTGTCCTAGAACTCAACGTCAAGCCAAAACGGAGTGATAGTAGAGATCGTACCTATTTTGAAAAAAAAATAGGAAAAAATATTGCACCGTGTAGCTTGAAAATTACGAACTTTTGATTAAGTTTCGTCAAACTCTTGTTTTACTAGTTTTTATTATTATTGTTAATTTAAACTTTAGAACCGCAATATTTGTAGGGCCACAGTTGATAATAATGACACAATTGCCCCAGGTTAACTATAAGACAATTTGGTACACCATGAAGTTAAAATCTTTCTAATTATTCGACTTTAAAAGGCTCTCTAAAAATGTACTAAAGCATGTTGGCATGTTCCATCAAAAGTTTGCAAATTGAATCAGAATTGTATAATGGAAAAATACCTAAAAGTAGTATGATTATTGCTTATGCATTTCGCTCTGTACTTTAAACTTATAGTTTTTAAACTCGTAAATTTTTTTATGGTAGTTAAAATCAATACTATCACCCTGTTTCAGCTTAACGTTGAGTTCTGGGAGACCCTACATATTTGTATGTATGTATGCATTCATGGATAAATATATATGCATTTTATACTATAACATAAGATTATATTTCACCTTATGTTATATATAGTTGCTGTATGAAATTAACTGTTTATAGCCGATTGGCAAAATCTCCAATACGTTGATTTTGTGTGATTTTTTAATTTCATTCACGTGCTTTAACAAATTCCAACTTCTTTCATATTATAATACTGCACGCTTATGATTAGTGAATGACTTATAGTGAATAAAAGATAAACACATCAGCATCCTTCCAATAAGTACAAGTTCAAAAAGACTTATAGCAAAACACTCCCAAATGTCAGTATGTTCGAGAGAAGTACCCGTACGATTATTTTGTTCAGCTTTAATGAGAAGACTCGGTTGTACATGAGGCGACCTGTGTTTTATGCGCCTCCATTCGTTCTGTTCGATGCTTGTAATTAGCAATTAAGACAATAGTTTATTTTCAGGGTTACAATTCGCTTTGACGAAGCACTACACTCCAGTTTATTTACATGCTACGCTGGCTTTATTACAGTCCTGGCACAACGACATGCATATCATATAATGAACGAGTATTTTTAAAGCTATAAAGTTCTAGAAGCCAAAATTTAATTTGTAAGATTTTACACAGTTAAGCATTTTTAATGAGGTATAACATTCTAAAATTTATAATTTTGGATGAATAGGATAGAGCGGGGCTAGAAGGTCCACGGGTAAAATTGTATCTCAAATCCAAGTATAAGCATCAATATCTCAAAAACAAGCAAAGTTAGGAATTTTTCAACAATATTTAAAAGTAGAGGACGAAAGATATTTAACCAGCCATTGCCTCAAATCAAACAACATACATAACAGAAGATAAACGTCCACGTCTTTTATTTCGTTGCAAGTTTTATTTTATTGTGATCACTGTTGTTTAGTTTGCGAGACCTTAATATCACTTTTAAGTATACGTTATTTAATTGTTTTTTCAACATGTGTTGTTAATTTTAAGTTAGATTCAACAGATGCTTTCATATAACCTCTATAATAGCTTACATGTGAATGGAGGCAAAAAGGACCAACTGAAGCTTTACTCTATCAAAGGCGTCACTAAAAATGTAAATTCAGTTTAATTAACCGATTTGAATGGTTTAAAAAACATTCGATTCCTATTGATAGGGAGAAAAGCTGGTTAGTTTTTGGCAAAGGCAGGTTCAGCCGTTTTGAAGATACGGAGCAAAGAGTGCAGAAAATAGAAATCGAGTTTTTGAGAGAACGGAGTATCCGATTTGCATGATATAAAAAACATTCAATTAGTAATAATTGTAAGTAGTGTTTATTAGTTTTTGGCAAAGGCAGGCCCAGCCATTTCGAAGATACGGAGCTAAATATGTAAAAAATGGCAGTTTTTGAGAGAACTAAGCGTCCGATTTAAATGATTCAAAAAACTTTCTGCTTGTCTTAACAAAGTAATTGATTTTGGAAAAAAAAATTTTGTTTCAATTTTTTTTTTCCAAAAATAATACAGATTCAGATTTAATTTTTAATAATTCAGATTTTGTTTTTAATTTTGACTATAGTTCTAATATACTTTAAACAAATAATTTCAACTTTGCAATTCAGTTTATATAATTTTTATAAATATTAGACAATGTTACAATATTAATAATAATCTATTTGTATAATCAGTATTTCTCGAACATTTCGTTATGGTACGGGACGTTCCAGCAATTTGCCTTAAGACACGATGTCATACACCCCACTAATTAATATTTTAAAATAATAGTTATTGCAACTTAGCTGATGAATATTTCTGAAAAATATCAGATCGGGGTTATATACAGTGTTAGCTTTATAAAACTGTGCCCATAAATTTATATATTGCATTGGCTGAATATTATAGCTAGTTTTTGTAACACTCGCAAATGGGGTAAAAAGGGATAGGTGACAAATTTTATAAAAATAGTAAATAACACATTTCTGTAGATAACAATTAACTGTTAATTTTATTAAATAAGCATTTTTTTATTTTCATCTAAACTACAACTGCCTGAGAAGGCATTCAGTAATTGTTGTGATTAGTTATTAAATAAGTTTTTAAAATACTACCCATCGGTAGTATTTCAAGTTAGTATAATAAATATAAATATGTGACAATAATTGCAATTTTACTAAGCATAGCACGATAGTTATTTGTTTGATACGTGTTATGTGTTGTGATGTACTTCATTTGGTTTAGAGAGTATAATTATGTAAAGCCAAATTGGACCTTTGCGCTCCGCACTACCCTTTATGAAAAAAACTTCATTATCAATGCATGGGTCAATAGACGCTAAAAACTGTTTTCAATATATTTTTAGTATTCTCGTATATATATCCATGAACAATGTCCACCTCCAGTATGTATTTCTTTTTGAACATATACCAAGAATCTACTTTTCGCCTAAGGTTTCGGTAATAATCCTACACGATATTATGTAACGACGTATGTTTCCATATTCCCTCATGTTAAATCGATTGGAGAATACGGATTTGATTCAGAGCCGAGCAATGCGGCGCTATACAAACCTCTTCAGCCTTCACAAGAACACAGCAAATACCACAACCCGCTGCAAGAAGCCCAATTAGCCTAGAAATCCAGAGCTCCGAGCGCGCTCGCTTCGGTCTTATGTAAAGTACGTGAATCACGTTTAGACGCTAGGCGTAAGGCGTAAGTCGTAGTAAGGCGCAAGAACATCTGAAACCTAGCCAATATTACAGTCTCTGACAATAAGAACGCGGTCGGGATACTCATGTTTTGATTTAATGCCCAAATACAGGGACTCATTATAATGGAACCATTCCTAGAAACTAGTGGTGCATGGCATCGGTAATATGCAATAAAACAATTTCCTGGAACCAATACTTGTTAACTTCCTGTAGGATAATTATAGTAATGGGTCAAAAATCGAAAATGAAAATTTTTGCATTTCTCGACGTTTTGAAGGTTTCTGAACATTTTGGCATACCTCAGAAAAAATTGATGTGTGTGCGTGTGTTTTGTGTGTCCGCATTTTTTCGTTCACGTTTTCGGACGCACGAATCAATCGATTCAAATGGTTCAAAAAACATTCGATTCCAATTGATAGGGAGATGTGCTGATTAGTTTTTGGCAAAGATAGGTTCACCCGTTACGGAGATAAAGAGCAAAGAGTGCAGAAAATAAAAATCGAGTTTTTGAGAGAACGGAGCAAATGACCTAAATAACATGCAATTAGTAACAATTGGGAGAAATGGTTATTAGATTTTGGCAAAGGCAGTCTGCTGGTTTCAACAAAATAATTGATTTTGGAAAAAAATCTAATTTATTTTTCAATTTTTTTTTAATGATTTTTTTTGTATATCGAAAACAATTAAGATTTTAATTTTAATTCTGTTCTAGTATACTTTAAACAAATAATTTCAACTTTGCAATTCAGTTTATATAATTCTTATAAATATTAGACAATGTTACAATATTTATAATAATCTATATCAAAATATTTAATACTTCTCGAACATTTTGTTAAGGTACAGGAAGTTCCAGCAATTTTCCTTAAGACACGATGCCATACACCACTAGTTTATCTATGTATACCGTACTGTAATTAAATATTGGAGGAATAATAATAACTAGTGGTGCATGGCGTCGTGCCTTAGAGCAAATTGCTGAATCTTTCCGTACAAAAAGTTAAATTTATAAAAAAGGTTATAGATGTGTTGAAAACTCTAAAAATGTTAAGTTATTGAGAAATTTTGAAAAAAATTCACTTTTTTGAATGGTTTGAAATTTTTATTATATTTTGAAATTTGCTGTTTTGAAGACAAAATATCAAGACAAATTGAAATGAAAACAAAATATACCTGTTGTTAAAGTGTCTATAAAATATATGATGATTTGATGTGCATATGTCAAATGATCATATTTTACCGCCAAGTGGCATTTATTGCATCTCCAAAATTATCTGCCCTTTAAAAAATTTAATCAATTCTTTATTCCGTCAATATAAGTGACATGTTTTTTTAATAATTCAAATCGGACGCGCCATTCTCTCGGCAACTAAAGTGCTATTTTTGGCACTTTTTTATGTTCCTTCCAAACAGCTGGAGCTGCCTTCGACAAAAACTAACCAGCGCCTCTCCCCATCAATAGAAAACGAATATTTTTGTGAATTATTTAAATCGGATGATATGTGCTCTCCAAAACGTCGACAAAAATTTGTATCCTCACATACATCTATTTTTTCTAAAATATGCCAAAATATTCCGAAACATCTTAAACTCAAAGATATGTCTAAATTTTAGTTAAAAAATTTTAGTTTATTTTTACTTAAAGTTATCATACTTAAATTTTTAAATAATGTAATAAATAATTTTTGATTTTGATAAAATCTATTTAATAATAAAGTTTTGGAAGTTTTCAAATTGTTCAAACATTTTAAAAAAAATTCTAAGAGCGGAATTTACACGTTTAGGTTAATTTTAATAAGCATTGAATAATCTTAGTTTTGAGACATTCAATAGGTTTTGGGACATCAACAAACATTGTATTTGCTGACTAACATCGATTCGTTGGATAGAATTAATTAATATCATCAGATACCGTTCTAGTTCTTAGTTAGATAAAAACTAATTTAATCAAAATTGCTACATGGAGGGGTTGATAAAATTATTTGAATCCTCAACCCTTTCTTGTCATAAATCTTGTGTTAACTGTTAATTAAACGAAATGATGTTCACTATGTCGAATGATTTACGTATTTTCTTTGAACTATTCAAATTTAATTATATGATGTTCCACATTTACAACTGTAAATTTGTAATTATTAACATTGTCAAAAATATAAAAATATAAAATATAAGGAAAAATTGATGGCTGTAATATAGTAATATTTTTATTTTAATACTACTATTTTGGTAACGTTGTAATCAATAAGCTAGTATTTTCATAGAAAATTGAATAACTGCCAATCAGCTCGGATTGTTACTTATAAAATGACGACGTCGTATGAGCCTTTATTCTGTCCCTAAACAATAAAAAGTAAATTAAGTTAACAAGAAATAACATCGATAAATAGTTATTCCAACTTTGCTGAAGATTATTTCTAACGAAATACCAGATCGAGGTTATATACACAAATTTTGCGTTGGTTCAGTAATGTAGTTATTATTTTGTTAAATTCCTTTAAAATTGAAAATAACACATTGCATCTCTTTGGCCGTCCCATTTTACCACGCCTTAGGGATAAAAAGGACTAGATGACAAATTTTTGAAAAAATAACTGCAAAAAACAAGTTGTTGATTTAGCTGGACGTTTTACTGAGCAAAGACAGAAAGTTTTTTTTTTTTTTTTATTTTATTAATGGCATTTGACCGTGTGGTCATTTAGCCTCTTATTACAAAATGATATTTTACAAATTTATAACTTTCAGAGAAATATACATATTTTACAAATTGTTTACAACATAAGATTCCGATTTAATTCATAAAACCTTAATAACTAATACTTAATAACTATAATTTAATGTTACATTTTTGTAAAAAATTAACAAAAATTTTATATATATTTTCATCATTAGAGGAAAAGGCTATTGTGGTGTTAATAGGAAAAATGAAATTATATTTATACAGTTCTTGTAGTAGGGATGTTCTTTGACTAGCATAGAGTTTGCACTTCCAGAAGATGTGGTCAAGATTGTGTATTTCCAAACCGCACGAACAGAAGGGATCTTCTGCCATACCTATTCTAAAAAGATGAGATTTGCAAAATGTGTGTGCAGATCTAATACGATTGATGATGGTGATTTCGTTTCTGTTAAACCTGGATTTGGCAAACCATGTACTGAAAGACACTTTTGGTTTGCAAAATTTAAATAAGGTTCCTTTTCTGTCTTCCATATCATATTCATTTTGCCATAACCTTAATCCTTGTTTCCTTTCCCAGCTTTTAAGATCAGTCGCAGGAGCCTTTCTTGAAGGAAAATCTGATAAACAGGCTTCTTTTGCAAGTCCATCCACATATTCGTTTCCACGAATGTTGGAATGCCCTTTTATCCATATTAATTTGAACTCATATTTATTTGCTAAGATGCTTTCTATTTTGTGGATAGTGTCAAATATTAAAAAATTGCAATTTTGTTTAGGATGGTTTAGAGCCAGAAGTGCAGATTTACTGTCAGTTAGGATTATGGTTTTTGAAGTCTTTTCTTGTATAACGAAGTCTAAGGCAGCATTAATACCTGTAAGTTCTGCCGAAAAGACTGAGGCAAAACCCGGTAAATTGAATTGTAAATGTTTATCTCTATTAGACACATACACAGCACATCCAACTTTGTTTTCTAACTTGGAACCGTCAGTGTAGATAACCGTAAAATCTTTCCATTCCGTATCTAACCAATTGTCAAACTCCCAGTTTATTATATTTTTGTTAGAATAATGTGTCGTATAATTGAAATCATTCAACCCTATATATTTCTTGGAAAATGAGTATTTCCAAGAATGACTATGATACGGAAGTTTGTCATTTGTAATTATTAGATCTTCTCTAGATCAAATTATAAAAACTAGTTATTAACGGAGGTGTAGGTCTGTTTCTCCAATAGTTTGCTCTAAAATGCAGAACAGCTAAATCTTCCAATTGCTTCGGGATTCGAGCTGAATCCGAGTTGAGTTTTTTAATTAAAAATCTATTGGTTAATATTTGTTTCCTAATATTCAATGGAGCCCCGGCTTCCGCTAAAACGGCAATGCGAGGAGTTGACCTTATAGTTCCCAAACACAATCTAAAGACGAGAGTTGAGCCTTATCTAACATTCCTTGTATATTAGTTGAGATTCCTCCGTAAATGATGTATCCGTAATCAATATGAGATCTAATTATGGATTTGTAGACAGCCAAACATGAACTTGGGTGGGCTCCCCAGTCAGTTCCAACCAATCTTCTAATGATGTTCTTACCTACTTCACATTTTTTGACCACCTCTTCTACGTGCGCCCGGAAGGTCATCTTTTTATCAAAGATAACCCCTAAAATTTTCAGACTATCGTATATCTTGCAGTTCCAATTTCCCATATTGATTTCTTGAGGGTAAAGGAATTTTCTGTGCCTAGTGAACAGGATGCCCTTTGTTTTGATCAAGGAAAGGTTTAGGTGGTTGGACCTCATCCATTTTGAGACACCTGTGATCGACCGCTTCATTTTGTGAATGCATTCCTCAAGCGAGTTGCAAGAAATATACAAAAATAAATCATCAGCATACTGTAGTTTCCTAACATCGTCTTGGGTTCCTGCAGAAAAATCCGACATGTAAATATTAAATAATAATGGACTCAAAATCGATCCTTGTGGTAAGCCTGTTAGAGCTACTCTGGGACCTATTAATTTATTTTTGTATTTTACATATAGCAACCTATTCGTTAGTAAAAGAATTATCACTTTTATAATATTATGGGGAATATTCAACTTCTTAAGTCTGTTAAGTAAAATGCTATGATCAACATTATCGTAAGCCTTGTGTATGTCCGTCGCTAACAGTAGCAGGTATCTATTATTTGAATTGGATATATGAATGTCATTGGATAAGGTACTTAAGAGGTCATTTGTGCCTTGACCTCTTCTAAAGCCAAATTGGTTATGATTGAAAAGAGACTTATTTTCTAAATACCACTCCAGTCTATTCTTGACGATGGCTTCAAATGTCTTGTTCAAGCATGATAATAAAGAGATAGGTCGGTAGGATTCTATCGACAATGGATCTTTATTCGGTTTCAAGATGGGAATAATTATAATTTTTTTCCAATCCTCTGGAATCCAGCATGTAGAAAGAATTGAATTAAATACTTCTATGATTAAACATTTTAATGCTATGGGGCTCTTCTTTAGCATAATGTAAGAGATATTATCCATACCTGGCACGCTGTCTTTTTTATTTTTCAATATATTATCTAATTCGTAAAGTCTGATGGGAGAATTTAAGTCAACGGGACCTTTTTCGCGATTATTTGCAAAATTCAGATTGATTTCATTGGAGACAAAGTCTGGAACGAACATTTTTAGCATGTCTTCGAAGAATGAGCTACAGACGGGATGCTTAGATGAGTTTCTATTATTTTTGTTGTTAAAAATTTTAACTATATTCCAAAGCTTTGATGTATTAATATTACTATTGAGTGAGTTTGTAAAATCCATCCACTTTTTTCTCTTTTTGGATTTGAGAATTTTCTTTGTAATAGCATTTATTTTTTGATACTCAATAAAATTGTTATAAGAAAACTCGTCTATCATCTTTTTATACGCTATTTTTCTTTGCCTGATCTGATTTTCACATTCTTCGTCCCACCAGATAGCGGGTTTAAATTGTTTAATTGCCACTGTTTTACGTTCCTTGAAGTGTTTACCAGCTGCTTCGTTTATAATCTCGATAATGGCATCATATTTAGACTTATGATCCTCATAGAGTACCACTTTTTTCAACTTATCTTCTATTTCCCATGCGTAATTATTCCAATTGGCCTCTTTAGTATTCCATTTTCTAGAGGGATATATATATTCTTTTCCATCAAAATTGGTCTTTAACGTAATGTTAATCGGCAAATGGTCAGATCTAAGCTGCCCGCATAAATGTCCCACTGGATTTTGTCATATAAATTATTAGAGCAAAAAGTGAGATCTATTGGCGTTCCTTTCCTACTTGCCGTGCCGATAGTGGTTGGTCTTCCATCATTCATTATGGTGAGGTTTAGGTCTTCAATAATGTTGTATAGAATCTCGCCTCCTCTGTCAATGGAGTTACTGCCCCAAGCTAAATTTTTGCAGTTAAAATCCCCTATTATGAGTATAGGCATGGAGATAGTTTCGATTAAATCCTTAATAATCTTGAAATATTCCTTGGAGTTCGGCGCACAATAGATTGAAATAATACATACCGGGTTTTCTAATTTTAAAATCACTGCACACATTTGGATAAGATGGCACTGAAATGGGTGGTTAATTTTCTCGCATAATATGTTGTCTTTGACTAGAATGGCAGTACCGCCATAACCGTCAACTCTGTCTTCTCGGAAAATCCGATAACTTTGACAAATATTTGTGACCTTCTTTAAGCCAGGTTTCGGACAGGCCTGCCACATGAATTTTATGCGACCACATATAATGTTCTATACTATAAACAAGAGTGTTTGCTAACATTGATCTACAGTTATATTGTAAAATGTTTATTTGTTTCATAATGAAAGGAGTACTGATTGATTTATTTTTCTGAACTCACAGGTAAATCCTTATTAGATTTTTTCTTTTTTAAGCTTGCAGGATCTATTTTGTGTTTAATTTTTACCATTTTGAGAAAACATCACTTAACAAATTTTTAATACGGGATCATTTGGATTATAGACGTCCTTTAGCAGCCTAATAAAGTGATATAGGCCACTGATGTGTTAGGATCTTCATTTTTCCTATTGGATTTTACTTCATTTTCAGAATCAGAATCTGATTTATTTTTACTCTTTTTCTAGGGTTTATAAAGTTTCCTTGTCAGCCATATTTTCTTTATAAACAGTTTATGCTATGTCCGATTACAGCCCCATTCTTTTCTCTCTTGGTTGAGGGTGGAACATGAATCCTTTTTAGGTTTATTAAATGTCTGGAAGTTTGCAATATTACCTTGGTCTTCCTCCTCTTCCAGGTCTGATAGAACCATGAATTATTGTTATAAAGCCCCACTCTGGTTAGAGTTCTTGATTTTCATTGGAGGGAAATCTTTATCTTTATTCAAGCTGCTAAGGTTGACTCTAACTGTTCTCGAGTATTTATCGTTATCAAAGATTTTTTTTGCTTCGTAGAAAGATAAATTCTGTGTTGCCATTAATTCATTAATATTTTTATATCTTTTATATATTCTGCAATCTTTATTATAAGCCTCGTGGTTATCTTTGCACAGGCAGCATAGATAGTTGTTATCTTCTATACATACGTCTTTAATATGAGGACCTGCACATTTGGGACACGTTAGGTCGTTCCGGCATTTTTCCCGAACGTGGCCAAATCGCCAACATTTGTGGCATTGGGTAATCTTTTTAATAAATGGGCTGACTGGGCATTTAACAGAATGTATGCCTACCTTATCCGGCAGAGTTGAACCTCTGAAAGATAATTTCACGCATTGCGAGTTAATTCTGCGCCTGTTGATGTTTTTTGGTACAAACACTTTACATCTATTATCGGAATAACTGATTCTATCTCTTCTAATATTTCTTCTGCAGTGAGATTAATGTCTACATCAAAGATTATACCTTCCCTAATTAATAGTATTTAGGAATGTAAGCTTTCAATTATTATCAGTAAAAAACTATCGTCAAGAAGGCTATTTGCTGTTTTACCGTTCCTAAGAACTAGTTTGACTTTATTGTTACCAATCACGATAATCTCCAACAAATCTTCTTTCGGAATCGATCGTGATCTGTGTAGTAATTTTCCGAGAGGCATTGGGTGTAAACGTCCAATGTTTTTACTTAAAGATTCTACGTAAATGTAAAAAGGTCCAGTATCACACATATCAAAACGATTCGGTAGATGAATTTCATCAACGTTAATTCGATTAGAATTCTCATCACTAGGTACTTGCTCAGTCATTTCAATATTTTGTGCTTCATTGCTTTTGTCACACACATTAACCATATTAATCGAATCTTCAATTCGAATTGACTCTTCAATCACCGTTTCAGCACTATTAATTTGCATTGGAATATATTCACTTCTTATTATGCTCTCCTCATTATTTGAATTACGTAAATCTGTATTATTTTCATTTCCGACATAGTACACATTCATTGCATTTGCAACAGTCACGCACACGCCAATTTCCGAACATGTAGGAGGATTTTTATCGGGCGGACGGCCCTTTAATTGTCCGGTATCGGACTCCATGAAGACATTAAATTAATTAACACAGCAAAAATGCGGTTAATTTACTTAATAACCACTTATATTAACATAAAATACACAATGTTTATACGACACTGCGTGCCCCCGGCAAGGGGACACGTGTTTAACGGTATCTATTTGTACACAATGCAGACACTAACACAGGTTGCTGGACAGGTAGATAAAATATTAGTACTTTTTGATATTTATGTAATGATTATTTATTCACCGATGTTAACAGCTCAACGTCTGAACGAATACTGTGAAGACAGAAGTTGT
>NW_020539725.1:16491794-16581010 GCF_003426905.1 Ctenocephalides felis
AAAATATATAATACAGTACTATCTCTGAAAAAATGTACTATTACATTTTATATTTTGCATCGGTTATTATTACATAGTCAGACAGTTGTTTATTTGATATGTGTTATTTGTTGTAATATAATTGGTTCGGTTTTCTCACAATATAATTGCACAAACTCACATTAGGCCTTTGTGCTCAACCGACCCTACGCGTATTTACATGCGTGCATAAATTGTGTATACCGGGTGTCCTAGAACTCACGTCAAGCCAAAACGGAGTGATAGTAGAGATCGTACCTATTTTGAAAAAAAATAGGAAAAATAATTGCACCGTGTAGCTTGAAATTACGAACTTTTGATTAAGTTTTCGTCAAACTCTTGTTTTACTAGTTTTTATATTATTGTTAATTTAAACTTTAGAACCGCAATATTTGTAGGGCCACAGTTGATAATAATGACACAATTGCCCAAGGTTAACTATAAGACAATTTGGTACACCATGAAGTTAAAATCTTTCTAATTATTCGACTTTAAAAGGCTCTCTAAAAATGTACTAAAGCATGTTTGCATGTTCCATCAAAAGTTTGCAAATTGAATCAGAATTGTATAATGGAAAAATAACCTAAGTAGTATGATTATTGCTTATGCATTTCGCTCTGTACTTTAAACTTATAGTTTTTAAACTCGTAAATTTTTTTATGGTAGTTAAATCAATACTATCACCCTGTTTCAGCTTAACGTTGAGTTCTGGGAGACCCTACATATTTGTATGTATGTATGCATTCATGGATAAATATATATGCATTTTATACTATAACATAAGATTATATTTCACCTTATGTTATATATAGTTGCTGTATGAAATTAACTGTTTATAGCCGATTGGCAAAATCTCCAATACGTTGATTTGTGTGATTTTTTAATTTCATTCACGTGCTTTAACAAATTCCAACTTCTTTCATATTATAATACTGCACGCTTATGATTAGTGAATGACTTATAGTGAATAAAAGATAAACACATCAGCATCTTCCAATAAGTACAAGTTCAAAAAGACTTATAGCAAAACACTCCCAAATGTCAGTATGTTCGAGAGAAGTACCCGTACGATTATTTTGTTCAGCTTTAATGAGAAGACTCGGTTGTACATGAGGCGACCTGTGTTTTATGCGCCTCCATTCGTTCTGTTCGATGCTTGTAATAGCAATTAAGACAATAGTTTATTTTCAGGGTTACAATTCGCTTTGACGAAGCACTACACTCCAGTTTATTTACATGCTACGCTGGCTTTATTACAGTCCTGGCACAACGACATGCATATCATATAATGAACGAGTATTTTAAAGCTATAAAGTTCTAGAAGCCAAAATTTAATTTGTAAGATTTTACACAGTTAAGCATTTTTAATGAGATAACATTCTAAAATTTATAATTTTGGATGAATAGGATAGAGCGGGGCTAGAAGGTCCACGGGTAAAATTGTATCTCAAATCCAAGTATAAGCATCAATATCTCAAAAACAAGCAAAGTTAGGAATTTTTCAACAATATTAAAAGTAGAGGACGAAAGATATTTAACCAGCCATTGCCTCAAATCAAACAACATACATAACAGAAGATAAACGTCCACGTCTTTTATTTCGTTGCAAGTTTTATTTTATTGTGATCACTGTTGTTTAGTTTGCGAGACCTTAATATCACTTTTAAGTATACGTTATTTAATTGTTTTTTCAACATGTGTTGTTAATTTTAAGTTAGATTCAACAGATGCTTTCATATAACCTCTATAATAGCTTACATGTGAATGGAGGCAAAAAGGACCAACTGAAGCTTTACTCTATCAAAGGCGTCACTAAAATGTAAATTCAGTTTAATTAACCGATTTGAATGGTTTAAAAAACATTCGATTCCTATTGATAGGGAGAAAAGCTGGTTAGTTTTTGGCAAAGGCAGGTTCAGCCGTTTTGAAGATACGGAGCAAAGAGTGCAGAAAATAGAAATCGAGTTTTTGAGAGAACGGAGTATCCGATTTGCATGATATAAAAAACATTCAATTAGTAATAATTGTAAGTAGTGTTTATTAGTTTTTGGCAAAGGCAGGCCCAGCCATTTCGAAGATACGGAGCTAAATATGTAAAAAATGGCAGTTTTTGAGAGAACTAAGCGTCCGATTTAAATGATTCAAAAAACTTTCTGCTTGTCTTAACAAAGTAATTGATTTTGGAAAAAAAAATTTTGTTTCAATTTTTTTTTTCCAAAAATAATACAGATTCAGATTTAATTTTAATAATTCAGATTTTGTTTTTAATTTTGACTATAGTTCTAATATACTTTAAACAAATAATTTCAACTTTGCAATTCAGTTTATATAATTTTTATAAATATTAGACAATGTTACAATATTAATAATAATCTATTTGTATAATCAGTATTTCTCGAACATTTCGTTATGGTACGGGACGTTCCAGCAATTTGCCTTAAGACACGATGTCATACACCCCACTAATTAATATTTTAAAATAATAGTTATTGCAACTTAGCTGATGAATATTTCTGAAAAATATCAGATCGGGGTTATATACAGTGTTAGCTTTATAAAACTGTGCCCATAAAATTTATATATTGCATTGGCTGAATATTATAGCTAGTTTTTGTAACACTCGCAAATGGGGTAAAAAGGGATAGGTGACAAATTTTATAAAAATAGTAAATAACACATTTCTGTAGATAACAATTAACTGTTAATTTTATTAAATAAGCATTTTTTTATTTTCATCTAAACTACAACTGCCTGAGAAGGCATTCAGTAATTGTTGTGATTAGTTATTAAATAAGTTTTTAAAATACTACCCATCGGTAGTATTTCAAGTTAGTATAATAAATATAAATATGTGACAATAATTGCAATTTTACTAAGCATAGCACGATAGTTATTTGTTTGATACGTGTTATGTGTTGTGATGTACTTCATTTGGTTTAGAGAGTATAATTATGTAAAGCCAAATTGGACCTTTGCGCTCCGCACTACCCTTTATGAAAAAAACTTCATTATCAATGCATGGGTCAATAGACGCTAAAAACTGTTTTCAATATATTTTTAGTATTCTCGTATATATATCCATGAACAATGTCCACCTCCAGTATGTATTTCTTTTTGAACATATACCAAGAATCTACTTTTCGCCTAAGGTTTCGGTAATAATCCTACACGATATTATGTAACGACGTATGTTTCCATATTCCCTCATGTTAAATCGATTGGAGAATACGGATTTGATTCAGAGCCGAGCAATGCGGCGCTATACAAACCTCTTCAGCCTTCACAAGAACACAGCAAATACCACAACCCGCTGCAAGAAGCCCAATTAGCCTAGAAATCCAGAGCTCCGAGCGCGCTCGCTTCGGTCTTATGTAAAGTACGTGAATCACGTTTAGACGCTAGGCGTAAGGCGTAAGTCGTAGTAAGGCGCAAGAACATCTGAAACCTAGCCAATATTACAGTCTCTGACAATAAGAACGCGGTCGGGATACTCATGTTTTGATTTAATGCCCAAATACAGGGACTCATTATAATGGAACCATTCCTAGAAACTAGTGGTGCATGGCATCGGTAATATGCAATAAAACAATTTCCTGGAACCAATACTTGTTAACTTCCTGTAGGATAATTATAGTAATGGGTCAAAAATCGAAAATGAAAATTTTTGCATTTCTCGACGTTTTGAAGGTTTCTGAACATTTTGGCATACCTCAGAAAAAATTGATGTGTGTGCGTGTGTTTTGTGTGTCCGCATTTTTTCGTTCACGTTTTCGGACGCACGAATCAATCGATTCAAATGGTTCAAAAAACATTCGATTCCAATTGATAGGGAGATGTGCTGATTAGTTTTTGGCAAAGATAGGTTCACCCGTTACGGAGATAAAGAGCAAAGAGTGCAGAAAATAAAAATCGAGTTTTTGAGAGAACGGAGCAAATGACCTAAATAACATGCAATTAGTAACAATTGGGAGAAATGGTTATTAGATTTTGGCAAAGGCAGTCTGCTGGTTTCAACAAATAATTGATTTTGGAAAAAAATCTAATTTATTTTTCAATTTTTTTTAATGATTTTTTTGTATATCGAAAACAATTAAGATTTTAATTTTAATTCTGTTCTAGTATACTTTAAACAAATAATTTCAACTTTGCAATTCAGTTTATATAATTCTTATAAATATTAGACAATGTTACAATATTTATAATAATCTATATCAAAATATTTAATACTTCTCGAACATTTTGTTAAGGTACAGGAAGTTCCAGCAATTTTCCTTAAGACACGATGCCATACACCACTAGTTTATCTATGTATACCGTACTGTAATTAAATATTGGAGGAATAATAATAACTAGTGGTGCATGGCGTCGTGCCTTAGAGCAAATTGCTGAATCTTTCCGTACAAAAAGTTAAATTTATAAAAAAGGTTATAGATGTGTTGAAAACTCTAAAAATGTTAAGTTATTGAGAAATTTTGAAAAAAATTCACTTTTTTGAATGGTTTGAAATTTTTTATTATATTTTGAAATTTGCTGTTTTGAAGACAAAATATCAAGACAAATTGAAATGAAAACAAAATATACCTGTTGTTAAAGTGTCTATAAAATATATGATGATTTGATGTGCATATGTCAAATGATCATATTTTACCGCCAAGTGGCATTTATTGCATCTCCAAAATTATCTGCCCTTTAAAAAATTTAATCAATTCTTTATTCCGTCAATATAAGTGACATGTTTTTTTAATAATTCAAATCGGACGCGCCATTCTCTCGGCAACTAAAGTGCTATTTTTGGCACTTTTTTATGTTCCTTCCAAACAGCTGGAGCTGCCTTCGACAAAAACTAACCAGCGCCTCTCCCCATCAATAGAAAACGAATATTTTTGTGAATTATTTAAATCGGATGATATGTGCTCTCCAAAACGTCGACAAAAATTTGTATCCTCACATACATCTATTTTTTCTAAAATATGCCAAAATATTCCGAAACATCTTAAACTCAAAGATATGTCTAAATTTTAGTTAAAAAATTTTAGTTTATTTTTACTTAAAGTTATCATACTTAAATTTTTAAATAATGTAATAAATAATTTTTGATTTTGATAAAATCTATTTAATAATAAAGTTTTGGAAGTTTTCAAATTGTTCAAACATTTTAAAAAAAATTCTAAGAGCGGAATTTACACGTTTAGGTTAATTTTAATAAGCATTGAATAATCTTAGTTTTGAGACATTCAATAGGTTTTGGGACATCAACAAACATTGTATTTGCTGACTAACATCGATTCGTTGGATAGAATTAATTAATATCATCAGATACCGTTCTAGTTCTTAGTTAGATAAAAACTAATTTAATCAAAATTGCTACATGGAGGGGTTGATAAAATTATTTGAATCCTCAACCCTTTCTTGTCATAAATCTTGTGTTAACTGTTAATTAAACGAAATGATGTTCACTATGTCGAATGATTTACGTATTTTCTTTGAACTATTCAAATTTAATTATATGATGTTCCACATTTACAACTGTAAATTTGTAATTATTAACATTGTCAAAAATATAAAAATATAAAATATAAGGAAAAATTGATGGCTGTAATATAGTAATATTTTTATTTTAATACTACTATTTTGGTAACGTTGTAATCAATAAGCTAGTATTTTCATAGAAAATTGAATAACTGCCAATCAGCTCGGATTGTTACTTATAAAATGACGACGTCGTATGAGCCTTTATTCTGTCCCTAAACAATAAAAAGTAAATTAAGTTAACAAGAAATAACATCGATAAATAGTTATTCCAACTTTGCTGAAGATTATTTCTAACGAAATACCAGATCGAGGTTATATACACAAATTTTGCGTTGGTTCAGTAATGTAGTTATTATTTTGTTAAATTCCTTTAAAATTGAAAATAACACATTGCATCTCTTTGGCCGTCCCATTTTACCACGCCTTAGGGATAAAAAGGACTAGATGACAAATTTTTGAAAAAATAACTGCAAAAAACAAGTTGTTGATTTAGCTGGACGTTTTACTGAGCAAAGACAGAAAGTTTTTTTTTTTTTTATTTTATTTTATTAATGGCATTTGACCGTGTGGTCATTTAGCCTCTTATTACAAAATGATATTTTACAAATTTATAACTTTCAGAGAAATATACATATTTTACAAATTGTTTACAACATAAGATTCCGATTTAATTCATAAAACCTTAATAACTAATACTTAATAACTATAATTTAATGTTACATTTTTGTAAAAAATTAACAAAAATTTTATATATATTTTCATCATTAGAGGAAAAGGCTATTGTGGTGTTAATAGGAAAAATGAAATTATATTTATACAGTTCTTGTAGTAGGGATGTTCTTTGACTAGCATAGAGTTTGCACTTCCAGAAGATGTGGTCAAGATTGTGTATTTCCAAACCGCACGAACAGAAGGGATCTTCTGCCATACCTATTCTAAAAAGATGAGATTTGCAAAATGTGTGTGCAGATCTAATACGATTGATGATGGTGATTTCGTTTCTGTTAAACCTGGATTTGGCAAACCATGTACTGAAAGACACTTTTGGTTTGCAAAATTTAAATAAGGTTCCTTTTCTGTCTTCCATATCATATTCATTTTGCCATAACCTTAATCCTTGTTTCCTTTCCCAGCTTTTAAGATCAGTCGCAGGAGCCTTTCTTGAAGGAAAATCTGATAAACAGGCTTCTTTTGCAAGTCCATCCACATATTCGTTTCCACGAATGTTGGAATGCCCTTTTATCCATATTAATTTGAACTCATATTTATTTGCTAAGATGCTTTCTATTTTGTGGATAGTGTCAAATATTAAAAAATTGCAATTTTGTTTAGGATGGTTTAGAGCCAGAAGTGCAGATTTACTGTCAGTTAGGATTATGGTTTTTGAAGTCTTTTCTTGTATAACGAAGTCTAAGGCAGCATTAATACCTGTAAGTTCTGCCGAAAAGACTGAGGCAAAACCCGGTAAATTGAATTGTAAATGTTTATCTCTATTAGACACATACACAGCACATCCAACTTTGTTTTCTAACTTGGAACCGTCAGTGTAGATAACCGTAAAATCTTTCCATTCCGTATCTAACCAATTGTCAAACTCCCAGTTTATTATATTTTTGTTAGAATAATGTGTCGTATAATTGAAATCATTCAACCCTATATATTTCTTGGAAAATGAGTATTTCCAAGAATGACTATGATACGGAAGTTTGTCATTTGTAATTATTAGATCTTCTCTAGATCAAATTATAAAAACTAGTTATTAACGGAGGTGTAGGTCTGTTTCTCCAATAGTTTGCTCTAAAATGCAGAACAGCTAAATCTTCCAATTGCTTCGGGATTCGAGCTGAATCCGAGTTGAGTTTTTTAATTAAAAATCTATTGGTTAATATTTGTTTCCTAATATTCAATGGAGCTTCCCCGGCTTCCGCTAAAACGGCAATGCGAGGAGTTGACCTTATAGTTCCCAAACACAATCTTAAAGACGAGAGTTGAGCCTTATCTAACATTCCTTGTATATTAGTTGAGATTCCTCCGTAAATGATGTATCCGTAATCAATATGAGATCTAATTATGGATTTGTAGACAGCCAAACATGAACTTGGGTGGGCTCCCCAGTCAGTTCCAACCAATCTTCTAATGATGTTCTTACCTACTTCACATTTTTTGACCACCTCTTCTACGTGCGCCCGGAAGGTCATCTTTTTATCAAAGATAACCCCTAAAATTTTCAGACTATCGTATATCTTGCAGTTCCAATTTCCCATATTGATTTCTTGAGGGTAAAGGAATTTTCTGTGCCTAGTGAACAGGATGCCCTTTGTTTTGATCAAGGAAAGGTTTAGGTGGTTGGACCTCATCCATTTTGAGACACCTGTGATCGACCGCTTCATTTTGTGAATGCATTCCTCAAGCGAGTTGCAAGAAATATACAAAAATAAATCATCAGCATACTGTAGTTTCCTAACATCGTCTTGGGTTCCTGCAGAAAAATCCGACATGTAAATATTAAATAATAATGGACTCAAAATCGATCCTTGTGGTAAGCCTGTTAGAGCTACTCTGGGACCTATTAATTTATTTTTGTATTTTACATATAGCAACCTATTCGTTAGTAAAAGAATTATCACTTTTATAATATTATGGGGAATATTCAACTTCTTAAGTCTGTTAAGTAAAATGCTATGATCAACATTATCGTAAGCCTTGTGTATGTCCGTCGCTAACAGTAGCAGGTATCTATTATTTGAATTGGATATATGAATGTCATTGGATAAGGTACTTAAGAGGTCATTTGTGCCTTGACCTCTTCTAAAGCCAAATTGGTTATGATTGAAAAGAGACTTATTTTCTAAATACCACTCCAGTCTATTCTTGACGATGGCTTCAAATGTCTTGTTCAAGCATGATAATAAAGAGATAGGTCGGTAGGATTCTATCGACAATGGATCTTTATTCGGTTTCAAGATGGGAATAATTATAATTTTTTTCCAATCCTCTGGAATCCAGCATGTAGAAAGAATTGAATTAAATACTTCTATGATTAAACATTTTAATGCTATGGGGCTCTTCTTTAGCATAATGTAAGAGATATTATCCATACCTGGCACGCTGTCTTTTTTATTTTTCAATATATTATCTAATTCGTAAAGTCTGATGGGAGAATTTAAGTCAACGGGACCTTTTTCGCGATTATTTGCAAAATTCAGATTGATTTCATTGGAGACAAAGTCTGGAACGAACATTTTTAGCATGTCTTCGAAGAATGAGCTACAGACGGGATGCTTAGATGAGTTTCTATTATTTTTGTTGTTAAAAATTTTAACTATATTCCAAAGCTTTGATGTATTAATATTACTATTGAGTGAGTTTGTAAAATCCATCCACTTTTTTCTCTTTTTGGATTTGAGAATTTTCTTTGTAATAGCATTTATTTTTTGATACTCAATAAAATTGTTATAAGAAAACTCGTCTATCATCTTTTTATACGCTATTTTTCTTTGCCTGATCTGATTTTCACATTCTTCGTCCCACCAGATAGCGGGTTTAAATTGTTTAATTGCCACTGTTTTACGTTCCTTGAAGTGTTTACCAGCTGCTTCGTTTATAATCTCGATAATGGCATCATATTTAGACTTATGATCCTCATAGAGTACCACTTTTTTCAACTTATCTTCTATTTCCCATGCGTAATTATTCCAATTGGCCTCTTTAGTATTCCATTTTCTAGAGGGATATATATATTCTTTTCCATCAAAATTGGTCTTTAACGTAATGTTAATCGGCAAATGGTCAGATCCTAAGCTGCCCGCATAAATGTCCCACTGGATTTTGTCATATAAATTATTAGAGCAAAAAGTGAGATCTATTGGCGTTCCTTTCCTACTTGCCGTGCCGATAGTGGTTGGTCTTCCATCATTCATTATGGTGAGGTTTAGGTCTTCAATAATGTTGTATAGAATCTCGCCTCCTCTGTCAATGGAGTTACTGCCCCAAGCTAAATTTTTGCAGTTAAAATCCCCTATTATGAGTATAGGCATGGAGATAGTTTCGATTAAATCCTTAATAATCTTGAAATATTCCTTGGAGTTCGGCGCACAATAGATTGAAATAATACATACCGGGTTTTCTAATTTTAAAATCACTGCACACATTTGGATAAGATGGCACTGAAATGGGTGGTTAATTTTCTCGCATAATATGTTGTCTTTGACTAGAATGGCAGTACCGCCATAACCGTCAACTCTGTCTTCTCGGAAAATCCGATAACCTTTGACAAAATATTTGTGACCTTCTTTAAGCCAGGTTTCGGACAGGCCTGCCACATGAATTTTATGCGACCACATATAATGTTCTATACTATAAACAAGAGTGTTTGCTAACATTGATCTACAGTTATATTGTAAAATGTTTATTTGTTTCATAATGAAAGGAGTACTGATTGATTTATTTTTCTGAACTCACAGGTAAATCCTTATTAGATTTTTTCTTTTTTAAGCTTGCAGGATCTATTTTGTGTTTAATTTTTACCATTTTGAGAAAAACATCACTTAACAAATTTTTTAATACGGGATCATTTGGATTATAGACGTCCTTTAGCAGCCTAATAAAGTGATATAGGCCACCTGATGTGTTAGGATCTTCATTTTTCCTATTGGATTTTACTTCATTTTCAGAATCAGAATCTGATTTATTTTTTACTCTTTTTCTAGGGTTTATAAAGTTTCCCTTGTCAGCCATATTTTCTTTATAAACAGGTTTTATGCTATGTCCGATTACAGCCCCATTCTTTTCTCTCTTGGTTGAGGGTGGAACATGAATCCTTTTAGGTTTATTAAATGTCTGGAAGTTTGCAATATTACCTTGGTCTTCCTCCTCTTCCAGGTCTGATAGAACCATGAATTTATTGTTTATTAAAGCCCCACTCTGGTTAGAGTTCTTGATTTTCATTGGAGGGATTTCTTTATCTTTATTCAAGCTGCTGAGGTTGACTCTAACTGTTCTCGAGTATTTATCGTTATCAAAGATTTTTTTTGCTTCGTAGAAAGATAAATTCTGTGTTGCCATTAATTCATTAATATTTTTATATCTTTTATATATTCTGCAATCTTTATTATAAGCCTCGTGGTTATCTTTGCACAGGCAGCATAGATAGTTGTTATCTTCTATACATACGTCTTTAATATGAGGACCTGCACATTTGGGACACGTTAGGTCGTTCCGGCATTTTTCCCGAACGTGGCCAAATCGCCAACATTTGTGGCATTGGGTAATCTTTTTAATAAATGGGCTGACTGGGCATTTAACAGAATGTATGCCTACCTTATCCGGCAGAGTTGAACCTCTGAAAGATAATTTCACGCATTGCGAGTTAATTCTGCGCCTGTTGATGTTTTTTGGTACAAAACACTTTACTTCTATTATCGGAATAACTGATTCTATCTCTTCTAATATTTCTTCTGCAGTGAGATTAATGTCTACATCAAAGATTATACCTTCCCTAATTAATAGGTATTTAGGAATGTAAGCTTTCAATTTATTATCAGTAAAAAAACTATCATCAAGAAGGCTATTTGCTGTTTTACCGTTCCTAAGAACTAGTTTGACTTTATTGTTACCAATCACGATAATCTCCAACAAATCTTCTTTCGGAATCGATCGTGATCTGTGTAGTAATTTTCCGAGAGCCATTGGGTGTAAACGTCCAATGTTTTTACTTAAAGATTCTACGTAAATGTAAAAAGGTCCAGTATCACACATATCAAAACGATTCGGTAGATGAATTTCATTAACGTTAATTCGATTAGAATTCTCATCACTAGGTACTTGCTCAGTCATTTCAATATTTTGTGCTTCATTGCTTTTGTCACACACATTAACCATATTAATCGAATCTTCAATTCGAATTGACTCTTCAATCACCGTTTCAGCACTATTAATTTGCATTGGAATATATTCACTTCTTATTATGCTCTCCTCATTATTTGAATTACGTAAATCTGTATTATTTTCATTTCCGACATAGTACACATTCATTGCATTTGCAACAGTCACGCCAATTTCCGAACATGTAGGAGGATTTTTATCGGGCGGACGGCCCTTTAATTGTCCGGTATCGGACTCCATGAAGACATTAAATTAATTAACACAGCAAAAATGCGGTTAATTTACTTAATAACCACTTATATTAACATAAAATACACAATGTTTATACGACACTGCGTGCCCCCGGCAAGGGGACACGTGTTTAACTGTATCTATTTGTACACAATGCAGACACTAACACAGGTTGCTAGACAGGTAGATAAAATATTAGTACTTTTTGATATTTATGTAATGATTATTTATTCACCGATGTTAACAGCTCAACGTCTGAACGAATACTGTGAAGACAGGAAGTTGTACCATTTAGTTTTCACAATATGATTCACACAGTTCAATTTCTCACAGTCAAATTGGACCTTTGTGCCCCGCCCTTCCCTAATTTATGTAATTTTGTTCAAATTAACTAAAGACGGTGTTTGCAAATTGATATAATTTACTTTATCAGAAGTTTTAAGCGTTAAGAAGTATGATTATTTTAAAAGTTATTCATAAAAATTAATTTAAATATGGAATTACTCTCTGTTATTATAATTAAAATTGATACAAACAACTAGGCTTTATTTTTAGATAATAAATGATTAAATATTAAATAAATTATTAAAATAAAAAATAATAATAATAATAACTTTGAATTTAAAGACTTTACTTTTCAGATACGTGTTAAGACTTTAGTTTAGTAACTGAGATAAATGAAGCAACCGGTACTATTTTTGGTAATTTTCTCAGATATAATATCATTTATGTGAGCGAAATAAGATAATTCCATCAAAGGTTTAATAGTTACATCACTAAATTAAGTTCATTTCAGTATTTCTATAGATCTTAAAGGCACAAAATCTTAAGCTAAGAACACTAATCTGTATTTTTACACTATATTGACTATAAAAAGTTATTGTATTCGAAAGCTTTACAATAAATCAAATATAACTTTCGGGTTCAAAAATACCCCATATATTTATAATGCGCGTTTGCTTTTGTATATATGAATATGCAATAAATAGTCAAACGTTAAAATTGATTTCTTCTGCCTCACTAATTTTAGAATTCGAGTTATTTGTATCGCCCTTTTCGTGTTACATGTCATACACGGCTTTGATACAAATGACATATATGTAAAGCGTGTCAAAAATATTTTTAAAACTTTATAACTTCATCTATACCTACTAGAAATATCGATATTATGTGTGATCTAGATGTAAATAAGATAAACCAATTATAGTTGAAGGTGGCTTAAGACAAATTGTTGGAACGTTCCGTAACGTTTTTAAAAAAAATTTAGAAGTTTTTAAAAATTTTTGAGAAAAATAGTTTTTTTAGAATTTTGAATTTGTTGAAAAATTTGCCTTTTTTTGTCTTTTAATTTAAAAATTTAGATTTTTTTTAAAGCAATCGCGGTGTTTAGCTGTTTTCGAGACGAAATACTAAAGCGCGTAAGCGCCGCTTTGCTGCCTTAAACCTTATAAACATTGGTTATAAACACTTATTATTAAAATTAATATAAAATATATGATAATTCAAAATACATATGTCTAAAGGATCATTTTTGAACGCCAAATATTTTTTTACTTACTTTCACTGGATCTCCGAAACCGCTAGATCTGCCTGTCTAATAATTTTATTAACACATCACTTTGTCAATAAAGAAAAATACTTTTAGGATTATTAAAATCGGATGCTTCATTCTCTTCAAAAATGAATTACTATATTTGAAGTAAACTCCCAATCTTTGAAACGACTGGGCCTGCTTTTGCCAAAAACTAATCAGTACGTCTTCTTATCAATAGGATTCGATGAATAGGAAAAATCGGTTTTTCACTATTCAGAAACCTTTGAAAACTATGTTTATTATAATTTTTATTTTCGATTTTTTTCGATTTCTATAACTTACCCTACAGATTAAACTCATTATTTATTTTTCCATTATTAGTTAAGTAAATTATAAGTTTACTTAAAATACACTAACTTGCCCAACGGTATTTATTTGTTTAAAAATAAAGATTTTTAAGAATGTAACTTATTAACTTCCCGTTTCAAAACCTTCTGAACATTTTGGCATTCCTTAGAAAAAATGGACGTATGTGTTTGTGTGTGTGTATGTGTGTGTGTGTGCGTGTATGTGTGTGTGTTCGGATACAAATTTTTGTCGACGATTTCGGGAACACGGATGAAGCGATTTGAATAATTTAAAAAACATTCGATTTGTATTAATAAGGAGACGTGCTGATTAGTTTTTGGCGAAGCCAGGTCTAGCCGTTCCGAAGATATGGAGCAAAAAGTGCCAAATACGGTACCTCAGTTTTTAAGAGAACGGGGCGTCCGATTTGAATAATTCAAAAACATTTTACTTGCGTTAACAAGATGAAGAACTGATCAAATTTTCATTAAGGCAGGTTTATCGGAGATTTAGTAAAAAAAGTAAAAAAAAATGCCATTAGGCGATCAAAAATGATCATTAGATATATGCACATCAAATTATCAGATATTTTATAGAGATTTCAACAATAAGTATAAATTTTGTTTACATTCCTATGGGTTCCGTAGCAATGTTTATCCGTTAGACGGCGACGCGCTTCGATATTTCGTCTCTATGCAGTTGAGTTAAAGCAGTACGATTGCTTTGAAAAAATGTTCTGAATTTCCAAAATATTTCAAAATAAATTTTTTTTCAAAAATTCTTTTTTTTTTTAAAAAAAGTAAATTTTTGTCAAAAATATAGTTTCTCAAAAATCTAATTTTTTCAGAGTAATTTTTTCTCAAAAATGTTAATCTTTTTAAAAAAAAATAATTTTTGGTACGGGAAGTTCCAGTAATTTGCCTTAAGGCACGATGCCATGCAAAATATATTAGTTACTGAACTGCTGTAGAACTTAGTTTACAAACTTGCTTTATATTAAAGCAGGAATATTATTGAAGTTTTTATCTTTAATGTGAATATAACTTTAATCAAAATAAAATTAACAATAACTTTTAAATATTATATTGTAAGCTTCTAATCAGAGATTTTAATATTATTAAAAGCAGGAGCAGTTTAAAGAATGAATATTATTGGAATTTTTTTCTTTAATAAGAATGTAACATTAATCAGAATAAAATTAACAAAAACTTTTAAATGTTATATTGTAAGATTTTAATTAGAGGTATCAATAGATTTTAATGTATGTAAACTATACTACAATTTTTGAAAAACTTCTTACTGTACATTTCGCAATCATCTTATAGATGGAAGTGTAGATAAGGTCAAAGTTAGCTGGTGGAAGGATAGCTTTAAATGATACGCAAGCAAACATGTTCTCATCTCCAGTATCGAAGACTCTATAGTTATGCCGAACTGTTAAATCTCCAATTTCCTTCTTCAGTTGAGTACCAAAATTTTCACGAAAAAATTCAAATGTATCATGAGTAGTGGTGATCAAAGTGTAATTTTTTTGATTACCGCTTGTTAGTAAAATTAGCGCTCCATCTTTATTAGGTTCAAAATTAAATATTTGGTACTCATTACCCTTGCTCAAAATGAAATTTCTGCTTTCTACATCTTTGCAAGCAGGTAAGCAGTATAGACACTGGTTAACGTTGTAAATAATATCTGGAATTTCTTTTTTAATGCGTTGCAACTTCTGCTTACTTTCTTCAGTAACTTTATATTCCAGTGCTTCAACAGATTTCAACAAAACTGCAGTGAACACAGTTCTGAGTTTATCATGTTGTTTCAATTTATTGAAAGCTAATTCTAAATTATCAACCCAAATTTTTGTATTTCTGGTGCATTTTAAAATTTCAAATAATGGATATTGCGCAATATCATTACTACTAACGGGCTTATTTACAAATTTCTCAACAACTTCATCAATGGCCTTTTCTGTTACAACTTTATTAATTTCAAACAATTTATCAATATTATCATGTCGCAATACTAAATCGGCTTTTACAGCATTTAATAATAATCTTTCCAATGTATGTTTAACTCTATAATTTTTTTCTTCATGGACTGCAAAATTAACATCTTTAATAAAGGTCAATTTGGTATCAATTTCGGTATGGTTCAAGTCAGTTTTTTCAAGAAGATTGCTCATAGTTTTATACATGCGTATTTGCGAATCTGCTCTCGACATTTTCTTGGTTAAGTTTACTAAAAAGCTACAATCTACGGAACAGATTAAACTAACAATAAGGCCAAAAAATTCTTTATCCTCAACATCATCAAGAAGATATTCAGCTGGAGCAGGTTCATCACCGAAAATACTAACTCCTATGATCATTGGAGTCATCACATCAGCAGTTTCTGCGTCTCCACAGCCTCTTAAAAATTCTCCAATATGCCCCAAAGGTTTTCCAGTAGCTTCTAGTACTTTAATAAAAAAGAGGTCTTTGGCGTTTTCGGCTTCAATCCATTGCTGAATTGTATGTCTTGCATCGGTTAATAATTCGACTAATCCAGCTTTGTTGCAGCTCGGCGAAAATATTGCGTATGCAGATACAAAACATATTGTGAGGACTATTGTTTTCCAAAACATCCTGCAACCTGAAAATAATAATACAAAATATAATTCATGCTATAATATAAATTTATTAACTTTTCATAGGGTAAGCTAATTCTTCAAAAATCGAAAACAAAATTTTTGCATGTCTACGTTTCAGAAGTTTCTGAACATTTTGGCGAACCTTAAAAAAAATGATGTATATAAGTGTGTTATCATTTTTCATTCCCGTTTTCGAGAGCATGGAACAATTTACATGAATATAAATAACTTTCAAGGAATTACAAATTAAAAAAAATTTAAAATTTTCCAGTTGTTAAAATATTTCTAAGTATACAAAAAAATAATAGTGATCGCAAGTTATAGTGATCGCAAAAAAAAATCTAAAATGAAAATTTTTATATATTCTCACGTTTTAAAACCTTCTGAACGTTTTGGCATACCTTAGAAAAAATGGATGTATGTGTGTGTGCGTGTATGTATGTGTGTGCGGATACAAATTTTCGTCGACGATTTCGGGAACACGGATGAAGCAATTTGAATAATTCAAAAAACATTCGATTCATATTGATAAGGAGAGATGCTGATTAAAGATGCTTTGGCGAAGGCAGGTCTAGCCGTTCGGAAATATGAGGCAAAAAGTGCCAGAAACGGTATCTCAGTTTTTAAGAGAACGGAGCGTCCGATTTGAATAATTAAAAAAACATTTTACTTGTATACTAACAAGATTAAAAACTGATCAAATTTTTATAAAGGCAGGTCTGGCGGTTTCGGAGATCTAGTAAAAAAAGTAAAAAAAAATGCCATTTGGCGGTCAAAAATGATCATTAGACATATGCACATCTAATTATCAGATATTTTATAGAGATTTTAACAATAAGTATAAATTTTGTTTACATTCATATGGGTTCCGTACCAACGTTTATCCGTTAGACGGCGACGCGGCGCTTACGCGCTTCGATATTTCGTCTCTATGCAGTTAAAGCAGTACGATTGCTTTGAAAAAAAGTTCAGAATTTCCAAAATATTTCAAAATAAATTTTTCTTCAAAAAGTCCTGTTTTTTTCAAAAAAGTAAATATTTGTCAAAAATTTATAGTTTCTCAAAAATCTAATTTTTTCAGTGTATTTTATTTCAAAAATGTTATTCTTTTTAAAAAAAAATAATTTTTGGTAGGGGAAGTTCCAGCAATTTGCCTTAAGGCACGATGCCATGCGCACCACTAGCTCAATATTCAAATTTTTCAAAAATGTTCAGAATAATTCAAAATCATCGAAAAAAATAATTTTTTTTTCTGAGCTTTGTAAAATGTTTAAATAACGGTGCGAAAAGTTTAAGCAAATTGCCTTAAGGCACGATGGCAAGCACCACTAGTTCTTTTTTTTTTTAATATTTGACTTATAACTGTGTATACAATTAAATTAAAATAAAAATTAAACTTCATAGTTAGTTTTCGTTACTTTCAAATATAACATTTGTAAATGTTTGTTTCAACCGCCGATAATAAGCTTTTATACTTATTATACAAACGTATGTGTTATCGTTTCTGCAAATAAAATTTAATAAGGTTATCATAAAATAAATTGCAATTAACAGACATCAACAATTTGAGTTTAATGAAAAACAAACTGAAATTTTTAAACTATCATTTTAATCCGCTTTTTTTATAACCGCAACATGTAATAGAACATTATAAAAACAAATTTGGAAGATATCAACTACAATAACTGTTTCATTGAGAAAGTAATAACTACATATTTTGGAGTAATTGAAATAGTTTTTTGATCGGCAATAAATATATACAAAAAAAAAATGTATTTGATATATATGTACATATTTATGTATCTATGTATGTTTTCTGCCAAATGCTCGCGACGATTTGAATAATTTATTTCATTTTATGGATTTGGCGTTCTGATCAAAAATCTATTATTTTACATACCTCTATTTATTAAATTATAATTAAATCAATCGTCCATTATTAATTAATCTCACCTTTGGCAGTTGCTTTTACACTTCCAGCTTAAGTCTATATCTATCTCAGTGCATTTCTTGAATGTATTATGTATTTAAAAAAAAGAAAATTAAATTATCACTATGTTTTGTTTAATAAAAAATATTTTCTCTCAAATTTAGTATTACCATTGTCATTTGTTTTATAATGTGTGCCTGACTGAGATATGAAAATATTATGTCAGTAAAAAACAAAAAGCGTAGGAAAATAATGAATATAGTGCTTTTTTGGTATAATTTCTAATTATTATAAATCAATATCATTTTATATACCGTAATTTATATTCTTAAAATTAATGTCAAAATAATCTCAAAGAAAGATCCAACTGCAGCTTCAAGCAGCATAACAATTACGTAATTATTTAAATATACAAGCTATATGATTTTGAAATTCAATAAATTCTGAAACTTTGCTATTTTTACTGTAATAGTATTGCTATCTGCTTGGGCGGGACACAAAGCTCCAACTTGACTTTGAGCAATTATATTGTAAAAAAAATCCATTTCATCACTAAAATACCATATCAAACGATCAATTTTCTGATTTTGTACAGTAATTTATCATTGTAAAAATGTATTTTTTTTTGCTGTTTTTCAAAAATTTGTCTTTTTAAATTAAACTTTGAAAAAAAATGGATTTTTTAGAAATTTTAATTTTTTTTTTTAAAAAAGTTTTTGTTTTGAAATATTTTGGTAATTTTGATCTTTTTTTAAAGCAATTGCACTGCTTAAGTTGCATAGAGACGAAATATTAAAGCGCGTAAGCGCCGCGTCGTCGTCTAGCGGACAAACGATGTTACGAAACCCATATAAATCTAAACAAAATTGATACACATCATTAAAATCTCCATAAAATATTGGATATTTTGATGTGCATATGTCTAATGATCATTTTTGACCGCCAAATGACTTTTTTTAAATTTTTTTCACAAGATTCCCAAAACCGCTAGACCTGCCTTCCCAAGAATTTAATCAGTTCTTCGTCTTGTCAAACAAGTAAAATGTTTTTTGAATTATTAAATTCGTATGCACCGTTCTCTTAAAAACTCAGTTACCGTTTTTAACATTTTTTGCCCCGTATCTTTGGACCGGCTAGACCTGTCTCTGCCAAAAACTAATCTGCACGTCTCCTTGTCAATACGAATCGAATGATTTTTTAATTATTCAAATCGGTTGATTGGTGCTCCCGAAATCGTCGACGCAAATTTGTATCCGCACACACACACATACACGCACACACACATACACTCACACACACACACATACACTCACACACACATACATCAATTTTTTCTAAGGTATGCCAAAATGTTCAGAAGGTTTTGAAACGTAAAGATATATAAAAATATTCATTTTTCGATTTTTTTGCGATTACTATAACTTGCTCTACGGGAAGTTAAAAATTGATTTTTAATACTATCTGGAAAAAGTTTTCTTCAGATACAAATTGCAATATGCGCATAAATTATTTCATTTATCAAGTTTAATTATCAAATGCTCCTCCACATAAAGTGCATTTAATCAATGCATTAGCAATGATTTTTATCATTGAATGCACGCCGTGACATTTATGTCCTTCTCCCATTGATTCGGCTGCTTATGCGGTGAGGTGCTTCAGACTATAAAAAACGAAGGACCCAGATTCGCATCGAGCATTGTTGTTAGTGACATGATTGATTATAATCTTGCTCTATTGATAGATTGATATTGTTAGTTTACAATGGCAAAAATCACTTTTACCGGTTCGAAAAAGTATTAAAGCACAGTTTGTTTGATGATGGTTTAAATCGCGTTTGCCCGTGAAATTGTAAACGATTTTCAATCGGTATGTGTCAGTGATATTATAGTTATAGGTGTTACATTTTAATTGGTTTGTTAGAAGAGAACTGTTTGCAATATTTTTGTTTAATTCAGTATTGGACTACAGTATTTGCTAGCAGTCGCATTTTTTCTCCTTTTATTGTTTATATAGTTTACTCATTTTATTTAATAAATTATTTATTAATATATTATATTATATATTTAATTATAATGATCAACATTTCGAATATCAAACGATATTTCTCAAAATTCTAAATAAACTTTCAAAGAATTTCAAATTATTCTAATAAACAATTTATTAATTTAAAGCATATTTATTGATATTTCTTATTTTGATTAGTTTGCTATCTCTTACAATTTTTGATAATAACTGGTGATATATGGCATCGTGCAATATAGTTTTAGTAAAAATCGAATTTTCTTTGAATCATTTGAATAGGTTGATCCGTGCGCCCCAAAACGTGGACAAAAAATTGTATTCATACATCTATTTTTATCTAAAGTATACCAAAATGTTCAGAAACTTACATAACGTGAAGATACACACAAATTTTCAATTTCGATTTTTGAACGATTAAATTAACTTGCCCTATGGGAAGTTAAAGCAATTTCATTATTACAAACTTAGTTTTGATAGGTTTTTCAACACAGCAATTTTATATTTTAACTTTTTTTTAGTACGGTTACTTTATTCATTAGATATTACGTTAAATTCCTAAAGTATATTAACTTCTTGAAGTATATTTTTACATAACAATATTTTATAACAAGTAACATTTAAATTCAATTTAACAATTCAATAAACACAGAAAGACATATGTTATATTTTAAATAGAAATCAATTGGCAATAATAATAATTAAAAATAATTTTTCAAAAATCATAAAGTTGAAAAATTACAACTTTTTGTGGCTTTAAAATTGATTTTCTTATTATTTTTTACAGTCACAATGTCGTCACGCACGTGGCTTATCACTAATGTTTCACTAATTTTAATTAATAAAAATATTTTATCAATTTGAAATAATGAAATAGTAAAAAGGACAAGCGCCAATATCTAAAAAACAAGTAAATTTAGTAATTTTTCAACAGCAATATTTGCAAGTAGAGGGCAAAAGATGTGCAACTAGTCATTGCCTTAAATCGGTCGACTTTGCTATAAAGAGATAAACGGCCACATTATCAAACTCGTAACAAAAAAAATTTTTTTGGTGTTACTTTTATTTAAACACGATTGTTTAGTTTATACGATACCTGGATTAAATTGATAAATTTACGTTATTAAAATTAAAATGTATTGATATTTTTAAGTTCGATTCAACCATTTTTTTATATAACCTAACACCAGTATAAACTTCTACACTGGCGAGGTGTACTCATGGTGAATAAAAATGTAAAATAAGTTACAAAAAACACAGTTATAAAATCCAACTCTGATGATGAATTTTTCTGATTTCATACAAAGGTTGTTTGTACTGCGATCTTTATAAAAAATGTATTTATTAAATATGGGTTTCAAATAATTGTATTTATTTTATTTGTGATAAGTGTATTTCAATATACAACGAGAATAATTATGATAAATTAAACAGAAATACCCACTAAAGTAGGATGTATGGTAGATACATTTTTTGTTTATGTTCAGAAATACATTTTTATTATTCATATATGATTTTATCCTGTTGTTCCATATAATAATACAACTTTTTCGCAATAAATGAATAATGTAGCTATTATTTCATAAATCTTCAATGAAATTAAAAACGAAATAATGAATCTTTTTGCTCTTGGCTGTTTGGAATGTCTATGGGGTAATAATAACCATGTGTCAAGTTTTGGAAAACTATCAATATTCCATATTTCTTTGTAGAACGAGCTGGGAATATTACTAGACATAGTTAGAAAGTTTTCTGTTTGATATGCATTTTGATATATTTGGTCTGGTTTTCATAGTATAAATGCTAAGAGTTAAATTGGACCTTTTTGGTCTGCCCTACCCTAGCAAAAAATTATAGTTTTTTAATTGTCACATTTGTAAATATTTATAATAAAAAAACTAATTACTAATCACGTATGTATAAATGTTTCTTTACTCCTTTTTGCAGCTTTTGTCCTTACTAACCCTTAAACGACAATTTAAATAAACAAATCGTAATTTCTAAAATCCATGGACCCATATAAATAGATTCTTAATTATAGAAACGACAATAATTGTATATTTTGTGTACGGTCAATTTTCGTCTCATCTGTATTTATTTCTGGCATAAATCACTGCAATCCCGCATTCGATGTCTATTGACGTTTTCATAAAACAGCATGTGGGTTTCTCTACATATGTAACGTCCTCAACAGACAGAAACTACCTAGATACATCGCGATTCGCAATGCATTCAAATTTATTTGAATCCGTTCGCGGCAGCTTCCCACAGACGACAGATATTACAAACAGAAAATCGCACGTTGGAAAAAAATTACAATACCCTTCATCGGCGATGAATAAAAAATAAAAAGCGTATATATACAAAAACCATTCGCGTAACCCTGAGATCGAATATTATAATAAGGGTATCCTTCGAGAAAAGGGTTAATGTATTCGCATTCAAAATAAATGCGCCACCCTTATGTGCGAGATGCACGGACAAAAAATGTGTCCGTGAGGGTTAAATGACAGAACGGCATTTTAGTTTGAAACGTGATGTCAATTTATATTGCCCCATAGTATTAGGACGCATTTTAACTAGAAATGTGTTTGAAATGTTATTCAATATTGATGAAGATCATGTAAAAAATTAAAATTTCCAAAAAAAAGTAAAGTTAAAATATAAATTTCGTAGTTTTTCTTAGGCGTTTTAGTTACAAATACATTAATTAATTCAGATTCTTAAAGGTTTTAAAAATATCTATAATATAATAAAATTTGTATAGTTCGATTTGCATAAGATTAATTTTTGAAATAATATCAAACAAAACATCATTTTGATAAAACAGTGCGGACTGTTCCACGTGAGCGTCACAGTTTATTCGTTAATAATATATAGAGTAGGATGGGGTACAAAGGTCCCAGAGTTTGAGCTTGAGCAATTATATTGTGAAAACCAACCCAATAATATCACAATAAATATCAAACACAAACACATATCAAACAAACAACTATATGACTATATTCAGCAAAACTTCATCTCTTTTGGAAAATTTGCTTTATTTGATTGGAATACATACATTAATTTTTACATAAAGATTCAGATTCCTAATTCCTCCTAATTCTGCTGTTTTTCAAAAATTTGGCGTAATAAGAACCTTTTAACCCCATAGAAGAGATAGAATGAAATGGCCAGGGGAGAAGCATGTCCAGTGTTATATTTTTAATTTTACAGGTATTTTACAAAATAATTTTTACATTATTCTACCAGTATAAAATATAAATTTTATGGGTTTATTTTTTTTATATATAACACTGTACATAACCTTGATCTGGTAATTTGCCAGAGATGTTTATTAGCAAAATTAGAATAACTTTTTATTTACTTTATACTTTGTAAAATTGCCTTTTTGTACTAATTTTTATCGCTTTCACCTTTGCCAGGGTGAAGGTTTAGTTGGTCCTTTTTACCCCAGCCACGTGTGAGCTTTTGTAGAGGTTATATAAAACAAACTGTTGAATCTAACTTAAAATTAATAATACATCTTATAAAACTACTAAATAATGTATATTAAAAAAATATATTAGAGTCTTGTATCGTAAACAACAGTGCTCATAAAACTAACAACGAAAGAAGATAATTTCGTATTGGACTTTCATACATTGCCCTTTATTCCCCGATAGCAAAATGGTAAGAATCAAGGTGATGATCTTTCTCTTTTAACTTTCAAATAATTTTGTTGAAATTTTTTTAACTTTACTCGTTTTCGAGATATCGGTGGTGTACTTTTTTACTCGCGGATCTTTAAGCCTCGCTCTACCCTATAAGTTATGAAATTTTATGAATATTTATAATTTGTACTCTATAATTTATAATACTTTATACTTAATAATTTATACGAAAGAAAATACTTGGACTTTCACACATTGCTCTTTATTCCCCGATAGCAACGACGTAAGAATAAAGGTGATAATCTTTATCTCTCTAATTTCAAATACCTTTGTTAAAAAATTCTTAACTTTACTTGCTTTCGAGATATCGGTGGTGTACTTTTTTATTCCCGGATCTTTAATCCCCGCTCTATCTTATCCTATAAGTTCTGGAATTTTATGAATATTTATGATTTATAATAATTTATACTTCTTTTAAGTTATATTTTTATAATATTGCTTTACAATTTATTAAACTGTCAATAGCCATATGATTTTTTTAAAAAAAAGAATGCGAGTAATTATTAATGAAAAAAATTATTTAATTTTAGATCATGCTCTGAAAGCATCTAAAACTCGTAAAATTATGGTTTTTAGGTTTAATTTTTGATACTTTAAATAAAATCTGTCGATGCTAAATCACATCATCCAATTATGCTTTTGTCTACCCCCGAGAAATTTGCTATAACTGTTTCAACTATTTGTCCATGTAAGTTAATTGAATTAATTCTAATTATCAATAGAATATTCGTTCCTAATTCCATCCCTGTCCCAACTCGTTACAAATAAATATATATAAAGAGAGAGCAAAAAAAATATGACACCGTATCTATTGTTGAGTTAGTGTATGCATATAAAAAAAATCAACTCTAACGAACCATAACATTTCGATGGAACAGAAAGCAGACCGACTGAAAAAAAAATTACTCCGTACCCAGAAGCTCGATCGCGTACCAGAGACAGTGGATAGCTAATAGGATGCGAAAAAGGGTGCCAGTTATATCTGAGCTCAGCAAGAATAGATTTATACCTGAATTATCTAGCCTTGCTCTGGAATTCGATACTTTTTTGGACTGTGATTATGTCGTATTCAAATTGCGCAAAAATAGCATCCGCAGCCGAAATACCCGTTACGATTTGCGTGCGGAACTTTAATTGCGAAATAATGCATCTGCCGGATACCGCTATGCATTGGAAACGATGGTTATCTAAAGTAGATAATCATTAGATGTGTTAGATCAGTTGCAGGTGCTACCGAATTTTGGTATTTGTGTTGGTTGTTAATTGAAATGTGTTAAAGCTGTGATTTTGAATAAATGAAATTTATCAAGCACAGGAAAACTAATCAACTACGGAATGCCTGAAAGCAAATTATTAGACACTATTAATATATTTATATATACTAACATTTGCTGTTTGCAAACAATTATTTTAAATATATAATTAATGTACGATTGTAATACAGGAAATAATATGATGGTATAATGATATTGATTAGTAGTACCAACAGGATTCAAATTTATTACTATTATTTTTTTATTGACTTCACCTACCAAGAGTATGTTGCCACCTACAACATTTCATTTTTATAATCTATGCTATCGCCATGTATTTTTTATCTTTATATATTCTACAATATCTTGTATATATGTTATATACTATCTTTTATTTATATGAGGTGACCATACATCCCGGTTTGGCCGGGACAATCCCGGAAATTCACCTTGTGTTTCTGGTTTTTCTAAAAGTTATTATAAAAATATTAAATACTCATTATTTGTCCCGGATTTAGATCTTTTGTCCCGGATTTTCCTAGATTTTCGAAAATCGTAGGTTCATATTGAATCTTCCCTCTTACTTGAAATTAATATTACTACTACTCACCAAATATCTGAAAATGTTATATACAAATAGCATGGTTGTATGAAAAAGGCGAGTTAAATACTCTCTCACATTCATAATTTTGAACTTTCATTTTTAATTTTACAAAAATTAACAGAAAAAATTATGAAAATAAACTTTTTAACTACCTGGAATAAGTACTAATTATTTTTAAATAGTTATGAAGAAAATTAAACGAAATTTTAAATTTAAATAAGTTTGAAAGCTGATCCAAAAGTGTAAGATAAAATAGAACATACAATCAATTAATAAAGTTCTTAGTTAGTTTTTCTGATTTTAAAAAAATTACTCATTGAAAAAAGACGAATTTTTATTGCATTCTTACATAGTATTTGTTATTTTAAAATCACATTATATATTTTAGCATTGAAATCACGGATTAGTATGACTGAAAATTACCATTCCAGTTTTGACTTGAAAAAATATGGTCACCTTAATTTATATCCTTTTCTATTAAATTTTCTTGCTCTTCATAACTGATTTCTTCATTCTTCTTTTTTCTTCTAAATCTGATCTTATCAAATTCTAAGCTTGCTTTTCTTCTTACTTCTATTTTTTATTCAAATTCAACTTAATTTCATCAAAATTAGTTACTGGTATATAAGAAAAACTATATAAAAGTTGTATAGTAAATAATAACAGATTATCTGTGCTTTCAAATTGTCTTGCAAAGATCAAGTTAATAGGGTCAGTAGGGACAAAAAGGTCCAATTTGACTTTCAGTAATTATACTGTCTAAACTAAATGAACCAGATGACAATACATAACATATATCAAACAAACTACAAAGTTTAGTAAAATTTTCAGTAAAATCCAAAGTATAGATATATGTTTATTACTATTATTCTAAAATTTATTTTCTGTCCTTTTTTGCTTCATAGTCCAGGTAAGAAGGAACATCCAGGAACACCCCATTCAACCTTTCTTGAATTTTAACGAGATTTTACAAAATTATTTAGTAACATTTATTGAAATATTTTTGTGACATACACTACCAATTAACCAATGTAAAATACAAGTTTTATGGAAATATTTTTTTCCAAGATTTTATTGTATATAGTACCTTGATATGGTGTATCGAAAGAGGTTGAAGTGTTTTTTTAATTTATTTATTATAGAATTGCTTGTTTTTAATTTGATTTACTTTCTTATTCAATATTTTTTATTATTTACTTATTTGCCAATGTGAAAGTTTAGCTTGTCCTCTTTACCCCACTCACATTTGAGCTTCTATAGAAGTTATATTAAAAGAACTGTTGAATGTAACTTAAATTAATAACTTCATAATTAAATTAACATTAACATTAAAATAACAATACATTTTACAAGACTAATAAATAACGTATATCTAAAAATTAAATTCAGGTTTCATGAACTAGATACAAGAGCTCAAAACCACAAAAACTACGAACTAAAAAAATACTTTTGGTGTGAATATTGACACATTTCCGTTTATCAGGAGCTGACACATCTCTTTTCTTCTATTTTAAAGTAGTACGATTCTATTTTTTTGGTCGACCTTTAAACCCCACCCTACACTAAGAGATGAAGTGAAAACATATAGCTTATAACCAATTTTAAGTTTACTAATAAGTAAAAATCTACTTTATCTTTTTTGTTCTTTTTGTGCTATTACCACTATAAAGAACAGCATGTAGTTACCCATTCCATCTTTTTTAATGTCTTATGCAGATAAAAGATCTTGCAAATAAAATTCCATCCACGTTTCTATTTTACATTCATAATAGCTGGAAATATCAAACAAAAGAATTTTCAGTAGATATTATATATTCTATATTTTATGAATTATCAATATTTTTTAACTACTTCGATAAATCATTAACAAAAATTGACGAGTAAAATATATAATAATGTTTAGCATATAAATAACAAAATTGTGTTTATCATTAATTCAAATCAAATAGTAAATAAATACTCACTGGGGTAACCTTTATCTAAAATTATATTTAATTAAAGTCAATCAAAATAACTCAAAGAATATGACCACTGCTCTGATGGTTATTAAAAAAAAATAAAGAAAACGTATTTAATTCATGTTTTCCGATAAAAATATCGGCGCATCCTGTTATACTTACATAATTATAATATACAGGTTTTATATATTTTTTGCTATTATAGTTTTGTGTTGTGGGATATGTAATACCTACCCAAACCAAAACCACAGAAGTTCAATACTCAATACTACTAATTTTAAAATTATTTATTATTATTAATCATAATAAACAGCGACATAAATAGCAAAATATTTATTCTTAGAAAAAGTTACAAGCATGTCACTTACTTAGTTTTAATAGCTCTTCCATATTATACCATCTAAGATGGTCTTCATAGTTCTCGTGAATTTATTAAAACTTGTGCATTGTTCTAAGTCGAGCTTTTCATAGATTATTAGCTTTGGAAATTATAATTTATTTAGTGTAACGAAGTTTCGGGTTTTATAACTTTAATAAAATATGCAAATGTAACCAAATACATAGGAGGCATTTGTGTGATGTGGCAAGGATAATTATAGTACAAAAGAGCGCCCATATAGAGAACTTTGTTACCTCTATAAGTCTATAGCTACAAGCGAATATAATATGTCTTGTATCGTTTGTATGAGCACTCGCACGACGAACAAAGTTTATGTACATAAAGTAAAGGCAATCAGAACTTTCAGGCCCTACGATGGAGTCTGATGAATATTGAGATTTTTAATATTGGTCAAATGTTAGAAACTCAATCTCTTTTATCGCCAACTTTGAAATATTTATTAATTGGGCGAGTACTAAAACTGTTTCAATTTCTGAGCAAAATAGTCAAGTCAAGTCAAAAGCATATATATTTCAATAAATACAGATATGTACATTACATTTTCTACCTGGGAATTGAATGTAAAAATCCTTGTAAACGTCTGATAAAGTCTTTGTTAGCGTATTAAACAAACAACTATCAAACTATCTATGTTCAATAAATTTTTCAGTTAATTCCTAATTATAGAAATGTATTTTTTCACTAACTTTCTAAAATTTATCTGTCACTTTTTACTTCATAGTGTTAAAAAGAGAGGTCTGAGGTCAACAATTCAGTCATTGCAAAATATAAATTTTATGGACACATTTTCTTAGAAAAATTTATTTGTAAATAACCTTGATCTAGTCAAAAATATTTTTCAGTAGAGTTGAAACGGCTATTAATTTAATTTACATCTCTAAATTTTCTATTTTGCCTTACTTTACTTGTTTATTTACTTTTTTTTGTTTTCGTCTTTGTCAAGGTAAAGTTTCGGTTAGTTATTTTTTTCACCCTACATATATGTAAACTTTTTTAGAAGAAAGAAAATTATTGAGCCTAATTTAAAAATAACAATACATTTTATTAAATTTTGTATTAAAGTTTTGTAAGCTAAGCAACAGTACAACCAAAGAGCACTAACAACGAAAGAAAATACTTTTGTTATAGATTTTCAAACAATGTCATTTATCTCCTGACAGCAACGTCGAAAGAAACAAGGTGATGGCTGGTTATACTTCTTTTGTTCTTATCCTTCATATATTGTTATTAAAAAGTTCTTACTTTTACATGTTTTTGAGATATTGGTGGTGGACTTTTTTACCCGCGGACTTCTAAGTACCTTTCTACTCTATTTAGTTGCGTTGAAACACCTTAATGAAAAAGGCAATCATATACTTTTTTCAAAATATTAACCAAGTATTTTTATTAACTTTCCAACAACAAAAAAACATATGAAAAATGCCAATATGTCAAACGCAGACCTGAAACAAGACGTACACGAGACAATTCAAAACTTCACTGACCTCCACAGGGACAAAGACTTACGAATAGACCCTGCCACAGTTTCCGAAATAAAGACAATAGTTAAAAAATTACCGAACAGGAAAGCACCAGGACCGGACGGACTACAAAACATAATACTTAAACAACTGCCGACGAACGCCTACATTTTACTTACGCGCATAATAAATAGACTAATGACAAAAGGCTGCTTCCCCGCTTCTTGGAAAACCTCCATCATATTTCCAATAGTGAAGCCAAGGAAACAGCCAGACATCCCACAGAACTACAGACCGATCAGCCTCCTCAACACAATGAGTAAGGTAGCCGAAAAGGTACTACTCAAAAGACTTAACAAACACATAAGACACAACAAAATTATACCTGACACACAATACGGATTCAAAGAACGACACTCTACACTACACCCACTGACAAAACTCATAGAAAATACAGTACTCAACTTCAACAGACGAAACCATACCGGATTGGTGTTACTCGACTTTGAGAAGGCGTTTGACACCATCTGGATGGACGGACTTGTACATAAACTTATCCAACTCAACTTTCCACCGTACATAACGAGAACTTTACACTCATACCTCTCAGACCGTAACTTCACTGTACAAGTAGACAACGGACTTTCGACGGTTAAACAAGTGACGGCGGGAGTACCGCAGGGCTCGATCCTGGGACCGTCCTTGTTCAACGTCTACATTCACGACATACCCACTGACGCCGACACAACGTTACTGACGTTTACTGACGACACTGCCATATACAAATCATCACGATCACCGACACTACTGACTACAAAGATACAGACACACATAGACAAGCTGATCGAATATACTGACAAATGGCAGATCAAAATCAATCCGCAAAAGACGGAGGCAATTTTATTTACAAAAAGCCGAAATGCCATGACTAGACTGACTGACTTGGACAAAATTAAAGTATTGGACTGTGAAGTTGAGTGGTCGAAGGATGTCAAATATCTTGGTGTGACCCTGGACCATAGACTCAGCTTCACAAAACATATTAATACAAAAATTGGACAGGCTTACGGGATGTTGAATCTACTGAGACCTCTCTTGAACCAGAACAGCCCGCTAAGCGTGCAAAACAAGCGGACACTTTACTTGACACTAATAAGACCACTACTGACATACGCCGCTCCTGCATGGAACGCGACGACTAAGACTAACTTACAGAAACTACAAACATTACAAAATAAGACCCTACGAATAGTACTTAACAAAATAAGGGCCCCACTGACTAGACATTACTACTCTTCAAAATACATACACAAACAGACTGACGTACCGACAATACTTGACTACATGAAAAAGCTTACTAAAAATTTTTACCTAAAATGTGGGGATCATCCTAATATTAACATCGCGGGCCTCGGCCAATACACAAGAGACGATATTTGGTATGGCAATCACGCCATGCCAAAATATATACTGATCGACCCATAGCGGCAATTGAAACTTGGCTCGACGCAAATATTCTCCCTCAAAGTGAATAAATCTTTTTTTGTTTTTCTCCTTTTTGAGTTATTATGTGTTATTATAAATAGTGCTAAGTGATTTTTTTTGGGGAATAAATTTTCTTTCCTCTTTTTTGTCACAGAATTATGTCACAACTTGTATATCTGAAATACTTATTATTGTATTGATAGAACAAATATGAAGGATGAAATACCTACGGGTAAAAATCCAAAATGAGAAATGCTATGTACACATATATATCTACTGAAATATATTTATTTATTATTATTATTATTATTATTAAAATTGAAAAAACATATGATACCAATAATTTCTAGTTAATTTCTGCTTACCAGTACTAAAGCCCACACCCATCGGATTCTGTATTAAACCGCCTTAGCGTAATTCCTTCAGAGTATTCGCGCATGTAATCCGTAGTCAGTTTTCAAATAGTTACAGAAATTCACTGAACGTAGTAGCAGCTACAAGCAACACTATCGTAGATCCAACCACAGCAAACCCCATCAGACCTTCGTTTTAACCTATTTCAACCCATTTCAATCACCTCGAGGGTTCAAAGGATCAGCTGAATCAGACCGAGAGGATACGATTGGAAACTCTATGAGGATTTCGAGTAATTCGATTTATACGTATGTGCAAGGGTTATACTGTTTGCAATAACAAACAATACAAGTGTTGCAGTAATAAAAACACTACTTCGTGGTATAAATCAAAACTCTAGAATTTCATAAATGCAGGTACCTATTTTTTATAAAGATCATTAGTTTTGTTAGTTGTTTATACGGAGTTATTTTGCATATATTTATATTTGATATTTCAACTAGATTTAACTAACACCTAAAACATCCAGTATCTTAAATATTCTAAGAAAGGAGAGAAGCGTAACTGGATGTTTATTAAGAATAGTGGATTGTTTTTTGGCGAGCCAACTTGCCCATGGCTTTGTTTTGGAACCACAAGATTTCAGACTCAATTCATACTTTGGACAACCTGATATCATTTAGTGCTGATCCCAGTTTTCATTTTCCATGTATAATTTCTAGTAAAGGTAGCTTTTAAGGCATTGCTGCAATATCACTATTAGAAAGAACAATATGGGTTGTTATCTAAATGAGGTGTTGGGAAATACTAATTGAAATAAATATCTCAATTAGTGACGACAATTGGTAGATTGACTTCGCGTTCATAAAAAATTATGAACCTAGATTTACACTGTTCACAACAGCTAATAGAAGACATTTAATTCGGATTGCTGTTCAACAAAAAAGGCAAGTCTTTCAATATATGAATTTATAAGATATACAATTAATTTGTTCAAATGTAAATGTGATGTTTTACTGGTAATAATTTGTACAAGACTTTGTGATTAGCAGAAGTGATTCTTATATAGGTCAGAGCGGGGCTTAAAGATCCGCAGATAAAATAGTCTACAACCGATATCTCAGAAACGAGTGAAGTTTAGAATTTTATAACAACAATATTTGAAAGTAGTCGAAAAAAGATAATCAGCCATTACCTTAATTCTTGCGACGTTGGTATCGGGAGCTGAGGAACAATATTTGAAAATCCATAATATGTATGTTTTTTCGTTGTTAGTTCTTTTAGTTTTGAGCACTGTTTAGTTTACGAGAGCTTAATATAATTTTTAAGTATATGTTATTTAATTGTATTATAAGATCTATTGTTAAGTTTAAGTTAGATTCAACCATTTTTTATAAATAAGAATGCAAATTCAGTTAAAACCAGGAATGTTAGAAAAAATAAATTAAATTAATGGTTATTTTAACTCTGCCGATGAATATTTCTGACAAAATACCAGATCAAGGTTATTTACAGTGTTAATTATGTAAACAATGAAGAAATTTATATTTTGCATTGGATGAATAATGTAGCTATTATTTCGTAAAATTCTTTCAAAAATAAAAATAAAATATTTGGCTTTCCCATTTTACCACGCCTAAGGGTTAAAAAGAACCAAGCGACAAATTTTTGAAAAACAGCAAGAAAAACTCAGTGGTGCAATGATGAATTAGGTGGGAGTTTTACTGAGCATAGTCATATAGTTGTGATATAATTGGTTTGGTTTCCACTATATAATTGCTCAAAGTCAAATTCCTGCCTTTCGCCCTACCCTACCTAATATGTATTTAGGTAATTTATCTTATATAATTTTTCAGATTTTTTTAACGAAAATAACTTTTACTTCTGTAATTCACAATTGATAAGATTTGTTTACTTATGCCAGGAAAATAAAACAGTTAAGAAATGTAGAATCCATGCTCCAAATATTGTTAATTTTGTATTGTTAACATATTTTGGTACACGTGAATTAAACATCATTGAAGCAAGTACATTCTTCTACTTTTCGCACACAGTTCACTCAACGAAAAGTTATCAAGTTTATATATTTTATAGAAGGTTTGGCTCATATCCAAGGTTTCAATACCTTACAATTACTACATATTTAATCCAATTAATGATTTAATTGAAATGGAGGATGAGTAATATAGCTTCTAGCAACTAGTGAAATTTAAATTGAAGTAGGTAAATTCTGATAAAGCCACGTGCATTCGTTTTCAAATGAAGTATAGGTGAATTAATTATGGAAATTATGGGATTCCGTCTTGCTCTACCATTTGCAACGGTCCTTTGTGCCATATGGGAATTTTAGAGATGTAGGAGAAACTACTGCTCTGAGGCATCCGCTGCGGCAGCATCGAATGCCTCACAAACATTTGTAACAGGGATGGCCAACCCATGACGTAAATTTAAATCTATAATCCATTTTGGAGATATCATAATCTAATATCGCAATTTATTTATCCTTGAAATAGAAGTACTTCAAATTTTTAATTTAAAATGTATGTACTTTTAACTTATAGATTATATTGTAATCGGATTGCTAAAACTAGCATAAAAAAAGAATGCGCGTAAGGTTCACACGCGATTGAAGTAAAACTTATTTGCTACTGTACAGATGGTATTTAAGTAAAAATAAATACATCATATAACAATATTGAATAATGTTTATAAGCAGTATTTACCATACTGCTGCACTCGTGATGCACACATGTATTAGTGTCAACCTATGTCACATTTACATAATGATAAATTATAAATTATATATTTATAATAGCATTAAGAATATGTATAATTTTTCAAAACAATAATGTAATTAAATTCATACTTCAAATATGACATGATCGGTTTGTCATTGTAATTAGCATTTAGAAATGAACTTCCATTAAAAAAATGAAGCAATTGCTAGTTAATAAATTCTATAATATTCGTTCACACAGGGGATTATTAACTTCACTCATCATGTAATTGTGTTTGAAGAACTTCATGTAATTAAAATTAACATAGATTCATTGACTGCTTGTATTTTTTTCACTTTTTCATACAACGACAGATCTCTATTCACGCGACACGATGACTAATCACAATCGACCTGTATAGAAATGATCTCATCGAGAGCGAATGGCGAACAGTTCGGGCGTAGCGGTTCCGTTGCATTTGTACGGATTTACACCCTAGTCGCGCCTGAATAAGTTTTACTTCAAAAAATTATGAGATAGAAAAGCCACGTTATTACGAGGTATCATTACAACGGATCATTTTCATACGATTGATGTTCAAACAAAAGAAGAATATGCAGTACTTACAATTTCTATTACGTGGTTATGGATAGTTATGATAATATAAGTTTTTTTCTGGACAAATTAATTTGATACGAATAGCAGACTAGAATATATAGCATAGTTTTATATCTTTCTATTAATTGGTAAGAGAGAAAGTTTCAAATTAAGTTCAGTTAAGACGCTTTATTCATGCTTAGACTTATATTTAAAACTCCTCTAACTAAATATAGCATTAAGAGTTTGGAATGACCATTCAGATAAAAATAATATGAGAAAAAAACTATTTACATTGGACACCCTTGACATTGCCTTAGATGTGTCTCTCTATTCTATAAGATGACGACAATGTGCGGTTGCCAAACCATTTCAACAACTTGCAAGCAGACGTTGATCAAACCGTAGTTCTGCAGAGTCATTGTAAAGTAATCGACTTTAGATTTAAATTACAACTTTGAACACGACTGACTTTGCGCGACAACAAATTGCTAAATGGTAACCTATTTTCAATTGCAGACTATTTTATTTCACATTATTTTTGTCTATGAAACGCTTAGACTACCTCATTTTCCATTGTTTTTGCTGTTTTCTATAGAAGAATTCTATATTTAATATAATTATTTTCTAATTTTCAATTTATTTTTTGAGTCTAGATACCTTTTATTGTCGTTCAACTTGTTATTTAATCTACATTATGCTAATACAGCAACTCACTAACTCCAGGAAGAAAAAGATAGTCTGCATTATTTACACTTGAGCTGATTAACAATATTTGATTAGTAATAAATGTCGCTTATATATGATGTTTTAAATAAAAAATATAAACTTGACCACAGAATGCTTTGCCTAAAAAAAATAATCAACTTTTTTTTCAAAACAATTTGCGCGTACAGTACTTGATATACTCTGAAAATTTACCTAGTGATGCATGGCATCGCGCCTTTAGGTAAATTGCATTCTCTAACTAAAAAAACCATTTAGAGATCGGGATGAAAAATCAGATAAAAATAATATTATAAATTTTAATACAAAATTAACATTATAAATTTTAATACGAAACTCATAGAAGGGGATGAGAAATCAGATAAAAATAATATTATAAATTTTAATACAAAATTAACATTATAAATTTTAATACGAAACTCGTATTTTAAAACGAAGATGTCATAGATGGTAAACAAAATTTGAACTTATTATTATATCTTATAATTATATCTTATAATTTATTGTGCAAATGTTTAATGTTATTTTGAGCGCCAAATGGTAAATTTTTCACATTTGTTTTTCATTTTTTCACATTTGTTTTTCATTTTTTCATCATTCAAATCGGACGCTTCGTTCTCTCAAAAATTAAATTAGTGTTTTTGGCACTTCTTGGTCTATACTATATATACAAAACGGCTGGACTTGCTTTGGCCAAAAACTAATCGGCACGTCTTCCCATCAATAGGAATAGAATGTTTTTTGAATCACTCAAATCGATTGATGCGAGTACTCAAATTCAGAAGGCTTCGAAACGTGAAGATAAATCAAAAATTTTATTTTCGAGTTTTTGTGATTACCCTGCGGAAAGCTAAAAAATTAGCCTAGAACCAACTGTAGTACTAATATCTGGATTCTGGGACCTGGAATTTATATATGGTTTAGTAAAAATTAATATTGTAAACGAGCCTTCTGTTCTGTTCTTTCAAACTGTATTGGGTTAAAAAAGTATAGAATTGAATGAATAGAATGAAATGAAATTACATAAGAATACTGAGTACATGTATGAACATGCAGGCGCGTGTGTATTCATATGTTTGCATATGTGTATATGTATAAGGATCACAGTAGAGTTTAGGTTGAATTGCAAGGGTCATTTAAATCAACTATTCATAAATAAATAGTTGATAAAAGTAAAATATAAATTAACTAAATATAACAATTAACATTTTTCTGACCACATTTCAGTATTTAGGACATTAATAAAAAAACGACAAATTATCAGCTGCATTTTACTTGCTTATGTTTCATTTCATTGTAATTTGATGATATAGTCCAGTTAACAACTACAATTTCAGACCAATAACTGGAATGCATAATAAGCATTTATAACTAAAATTACAGCCAACATACAGTGATATTCAATAACATTGCAATACAACGACTATCCAAAAATGCATGTATCCCCATACGGCAAATTCCGTCCTCCCTCACGGAGCAATAACTCCATTTTCCCTTGCTGCCGCCGAGTCAGCCCACCCGTCTGCGTCGTGTGTCTCGGTATACGCCTAACTAGAGAGAACATGTTTAGAGTTACCCTGAAATTAATTTCGAAGCGAAAGGCTGGTAACGGCGCGGTTTGTGAGGGGGTGCGGGCTAGAGAAACTACCTTCTGGGGTAGTCACTAGGCTTCAGTAGAGAACTACTACTAACCGCGGCAGACTGCGCGCTTTTGCCTTTGCTAAAATAGACTCCATTTCGCACATGTTAGGAACAGCGCGGTTCGGCATAATGGTTACGGGCACGCCGACGACTGCTTTTACTCACAAGTGCCTGTTACACAGAGATCTGCAGGAGGAATGCAGTGATGTATTTCGTTAAGACATAAAGTAGTAGATCTATGGGTCTGGCTGTATTTATCTATTTCATTCTGCCACTGGTGATAAAAAATAATACTACTTAAAACTTGGCTTATTAGCTATCATATAATGATCAATTTTGAAATTAATAAGCCAAGTTCTATAAAATCAGGTCCTCATTTAATTTATCATTACTATAATAGTACACTGTACAGTAGTTATTTTTAAAATTAGTTGAAGCTATCTAAAGCAGAAAAAGAATCGATCTGCTATGATATCTTCAGCCATTCAAATTTCAATTTTTTAAACTACATCAAATAACTTGACATTAATGCTTTCTTGTTATTTATAATAAACATTAGGGGTAAGTCCCCTAGTGGCGGACACCTAAGGTTATTTATAAATAAATAAAAAAATATTTTACGAAATGTTTATTAAATTATGATTTATGTTAGATAACAAAGTTAGAAATCAAACTAAATTAACAAAACGCAATCTTTGCTAAAAAATAATTAATACTATCAATCAAACTTTGGTATTAAAAAATATGGTTTTAAACAGTGGCATATAGTACCGGACATTTTAAAATAACCTGCATTGATCACATATGTAGCCATCACCACACTCTGGAATGTCTGCACATGTCTCTTTGCCGAATATTCTTATTATTCACTTAAAGTCACTATTCATCCACCCTTTTGGCTGGGCCACACCGATGCTCTCAGCTGGTGCATTTACCATAAGCTTTTCATTCTTTGAGTAGGAAATACAAAAAATGGGGGTATGTAGTGACCGTTAGCACTCATACAGAACAAAATTAAATAATTGGAATGATTTACGTATACTCTCACTAAAATATCAATATGTTTATTGTCTGGCACTAAGGGGCGACTTAGTGTCCGGTGCTAAGGGGCATGCATAAATATGCTAGAATTACTTCCATTGATATTTAGATGAGGCCGTGATTTTGCGCCTAAAACAGGAAAGAGTTGGTTTCGCCGTGGCCGTGTGCGTCAGAGACTAGGCTTGGCGCGTGATCCTGTATCTGTGCGCCCCCAGTACCCCTTTCACTTGTATTTTGAAATGAAAAGATTTATACTCGCGTAAATAATACGTTTTAAATAGATTGTCCGGCACTTGGTGCCGTCCGGCGTTTCGGGTCTTCCCCTTATATGTAGAAGAAATACGAACAAACTGACACAGTCGCCTTATCTAAAGATTGGCTAGTTTTAATAACACGTATAACAACATGAAGAAACCCATAAAAGCAATCCTGTCAGATATTGAATGTCATTGTCACAGTCTTGTCGCTGTAATCAGTTCAAACGTGTTTTGCATCACAAATAGTTTATTTTGAGAGTATTTTTCTTATGTTTTTTGGGAATCTATTTATTGATATTTGTAATGATTCGAATTAAAATCAATTAACTGTTTCCACTACTAGTGATTTGGATCAATCTTATTGATATTTGGTGGAATTTTGATTGAATATTCATTTTTGTACAAATTCGGACAATAGTGACATACTTATTATACAATGAATTATACAATGAATAAAATGACATATCTCCAAAAGGGGTTTATCGTTTTTTTCCTACGTTGCTTGAGAATATCAAGTAGCAGTAAAACAGATTACAACATGTTTTTATTATTAAATTACAATCTGTCCATATTACCATAACATGCAGGAATTTTGTTGGCATGTAGTGTATCGCAGTAGTTATCCTAGTCAGATATTGTTAATGTTGTTTAATTTTGCTAATGGTATTTTTTGACTTTCTAATTACTTTACATGCCTATGGTCGCAAAAAGCGTTTTTTACTCAGAATTATATTTAAAATCTATAACCCCATGTGGAAAATTGATATTATGCAGCCTGATGTCAAATCTGGCCAAGGAATCGAACCAAGATCTGCTAACTCACGTACTTACCAATTATGCTACTGCAGCCTCCAAAAATATGTTCAAGAATTTTTTTTTCAAGAATTTAAATATGAATCAATAATATTATTACAATTATTGTAAGAGAGATAGTATTTTTATTGGTTTAGCAGTACCGGGTAAGAGCTAATTCCAGTTGGAATCATAAGACTATCTATATTCTAAAGTGAAAACCAATGTCACTAATGCTTGATATCAGGCTGATCGATCGAACCCAGGATCTTTGATTCAGATTTTGTCGCTTTGGCCAATTACCTGCAAGTGGTGATATTTTATTAGCGCAGCAATGCCGGGTAAGGCACATTTCCAGTTGAAAACATTAGACTATCTATATTATTTTAAAGTGAAAATCAATGTCACCACTGCTTGACATGAGGTTGATCGATCTAGCCACTTGCAAGCGAGCCTAGTCTCTAAATATGAAGGAAATGAATTGGCTAGCTTGGCCAGATTTGGGTTCATTATTCATTTTTTTACAAAGAATTACTGTAGTAACGCATTATCTAATAGAATTAATTCATAATGAGATATGTCACATTCAGTTAGTGACATTTCAGTCTCAATAGACACATTTAATCATAAGCACTTAATCTGATTTTCAAATATATTCAGAATTTGATTATAGATTCCTTATAGTACTTAAAGAATTTCTCATTCGAATATTAATTACTATGGTTGCAAGTTATTTGATAATTGTTTAGCAGTGTTTAAATTACATTTCTTATTCGAGTATCTATAGCTTCAAGTCTATTAAGTACAACTCTGGTAATATATTACAATCACTTCTAAATAGATTCGGGTGGCTTTACTCTAAAGACTCGCAAGAGACATGTGGAAAACTTTGAACTATGATCGCCTACTTGCGTTGATACGTCGAGCGGATCGAAATTGCCTACTTGGAATATGCACCATGCATCCACCAGATTTCAAGGATATAATTATTATATTGGCAATTTTGAAATTGCCATCCAGTGCAAATTTGTCCTTAACTATTTGAGATGTTTGAGATACTTGTCTCAAAATTGATACATGCTGGTGCAGTTTCACTATTGATCTGGAAATTATAGAATTTCAAATTATAGAATTGCAAGTAATAGTCATATTACTATTATTAATAATAGTTACCTATCACAATAATTACTGAAGTCACCAAAATATTTAATTCAGTGAACAAACAATATATTTCTTATTTTAAATTGCCTGATTGTGTATTTAAATTCAACTATTGACTTACACTTATATGTATTTATACTCGTATATATTTATTACTTATTTATTTTGTATATCCTGATTACATATTAACCAATAAGCCAAAAGGCTGATTTAAACCCAGACCTAAATTTAATGTGTGTGCTTGAATGTCTTAAATAATTTATATAAAGTTTAATTTATTTTATGTTTTGAAATTTTATAAAAAAATTAATAATAAGTTATAATATAGTATAAATTGAGAATTATTCTGCTTCATTTTAATAGTTAGAATAGAGTTGAAATAGTATTTATGCATATTTCATACTCTTTTTCATTATATTTTAGAATTATAAAAATTAGTGATGAGACCATTTTTAACTTCTCGTCTTTAACTCCCCGTTAAAAATCGAAAATGAAAATTTTTATATATCTTTACGTTTCAAAGCTTTATGAACATTTTGGCATAGGTACCTTAGAACAAATTGATGTGTGTGTAAGTATATGTGTGTATGTGTGTGCGCGGATACAAATTTTCGTGGACGATTTTGGGAATACCGATTTGAATAATTCGAAAACCATTCGATTCATATTGATAAAGAGACGTGCTGATTTTGGCGTAGGCAGGTCTAGCCGTTCTGGGCACAAAAAGTGCCAGAAACGTTAACTCAGTTTTTAAGAGAACGGAGCGTCCGATTTTAATAATTCAAAAAACATTTTACTTGTATTGACAAGATGAAGAACTGATTAAATTTTTCGGAAGGCAGGTCTAGCTCTTTGGACTTTCATAAAAATAAGGTAAAAAAATGTCATTTGGCGGTCTAAAATGTTTATTGAACATATGTACATCAAATTATCTGATATTTTATAGAGATTTTAATATTGTGTATGCATTTTGAGAAAATTTGTTTGGATTCCGTACCAAAATTTTTAATTACGGTACGTAAATTTCTAGCAATTTGCCTTAAGGCACGATGCCTTGCACCCCATTAGTTTACATTTTCTTTCCACTACTTGTATAATTGCTCTCTCAATTGCTGCTGAACGTAATAAATTATAATAACAAAAGCAAGAAATTATTATTTCTGTTAATATTTAACATATTTGATTCAAATGTACGAATTCGGACAAAAAATTTTTTTATTAATGTTATTTATTTATCATAAAATTAAACCACCACTTAAAAAGTTTTAATTTGAAAATAAATCAACTTAAAATTTATAAAAATTCATTTTATTTCAAATTGAATTTATAATACATTTTAAACATGTTTGGTTATTCGGGGAGGGCTAAAATAACGAACTAACCATGCGACATTCCTTAAGGTACAAAATTCTAATCACAAAATACCACTGGCTTGAATTAAGCGAAAGTAACATCATTACCACTGGCACAGGCTATGACCCATTCAAAATAATATTCTACTTTAAGCAAAACATTGTATGCAGTGTAAAGAGGAAATTCTCAAACTTTGGGATATTTAAATTTAAAAAATTTAAATATATGTATATTTAGAGAAGAGCGGGGCTTAAAGGTCCGCGGGAAAAATAATCCACGACAGATATCTCAGAAATAAGTAAAGTTGAGAATTTGTTAACAACAATATTTGAAAGAAGACGGGAAAAGATTTATAACTAGCTATCACCTTGATTCTTATGACGTTGCGTTCGAGAGATGAACCACAATGTTTGAAAATCAATAACAAAAGTATTTTCTTTCGTTTCGTTTTTTGGTCGTGAGCACTGTTGTTTAGTTTATGAGACCTTAATATAATTTTTAAGTATACCTTATTCATGTAATTGTTTTATAAGATATATTGCTAATTTTATATGTTAAGTTATATTCAAGATCTTTCATTCAACTTCTATCAAAGCTTACATGTGGGTGGAGTAAAAAGGACCAACTACACCTGTCAAAGGTGTAAGGAGTTAAAAATAGTAAGCAAAGAAGTAAATTATGTTAAAAAACGTAGTTTTTCAAGAGATAAATTAAATAAATAGTTATTCAAACTCTGCTGATGAACATTCTGACAAAATACTAGATCAAGGTTATATAGAGTGTTATATCTCTGTAATAAACGTAACCATGAAATTTATATTTTGCATTGGTTTAATAAGGTAGATATCATTTTGTAAAATCTTTTTAAAATTAAAAATAAGGCACTGGATCTGCTTGCTACCTGGCTGTCTCATTTTATCCCGCCCATGGAGTGAAAAGGATCAGGTGATAAATTTTTGAAAAACAGCGAAAAAGCACATTTCAACAATAATGAATTCATTGGGAGTTTTACTGAACATTGTCAGATAGTTGTTTGTTTGATATATGTATTTGTTGTGATATAAGTTTCCACAATATAATTGCTAAAATTCAAATCGGGACCCTCGTGCTCAACCCTACCATATTTTTATGTACTAAAAAAATGATATAATGACTCAAACTACGGTTTTTTTATAAAGTTTGTACAAAATATTCTTACTACCATCGAGACAATCTTTGAGTGAAGACGAAATGTTTATGTAAAGTTCCGTAGCTGTGCTCTTCATGCATAGTTCAGCCGAGCTTTTAGCTCCATCCTAAGATTATCGTAAAAGGTAGATATCATGCAGAAATTGATACCGTAAAAGCTTCTGGAAACATTAACCTTTCATAGGTGTTACTATTACGTTCGGTCTTACGACAAGTTGTAAAATTTCTGGCGATAAAACCGCGGACAATATCTGTTGACATAAAAAATGAAATTGCTTTCTTTCAAATTAGTTGGGAATATTTAATATGAGAATTATTACAACGAAATACCCATTTCAAGTTTATTTTTATGGACCAAAAATAAAATTTTAGTTTTACGCTTTTTAAAATAATATTTATTGAGCAAAATATTATATCAAAAATATATATTTAAAAAAATACAACACTATTCGGTCATGATTTTTAACAATTTTACTGATATCATTTCTATTATAAGAGATTTATTTGCTTGAGTGTTTATATCAAATAAATGAAATGAATATCTTATAAATATCACTATAAGTAATTACAGAATTATATTAATTATTTGTGGCGCAATCTTTTACTTTCTCTACAATAAGTTAGAGAAAGTATGTGAGAGAAGATAAACTGGCTTCTTTTCCCTAAAACCAGATTTTTAGTCAAAGTTTAGACAAATTATTTATCTAATATTAGTGAATATTTTATTTGAAAATATAGATATTAAATATAGATCTACACAGCAAATAAGCTTTCAAGAAAAAAATGTTCCTCTATTATTCATTCCTCTGCATTGCTTCATCGAATTAAGTTACATCAAGCAGTAACAATATCCGTTTTAATCAAAGAAAGAAAAAAAATTCAAGTGAAAATATAGCCTTTCCATAACGTAGCTGCATCATATTAAGTTACATTACTATTTCAACTAAAAATATAGATCTAATATTTCTTACTCCCCATTGCTGCATCAAATTTAAAGTATATTGTCAATATTGGATGCATTGTAATAATATACATAAATCAAAATTCTCTATTTTATCTGTAGACTATACATATATATATCAGATTATTTATCCAGTAATTTTATTGTGTATTACTGTATTTGTTGCAGCAATGCCTACTAAATGTGATTTTCACTTGAGATCCTTAACCTCAAGTGTAAATTTGCATCATACTGCTTGATATCGGGGTTGGAGTTACAGTCACAACGTAAGTGGTATTGAACCCATGACTATTTGGTGCTAGTCTCATAGAACTCTTAAATTACAAAATGGTTATAAAATATATATATATATATATATATATATATATATATATATGGCATCGTGCCTTAAGGCAAATTGCTGGAACTTTCCGTACCGTAACAAAATGTTCGAAGAATATTGAATGTTTTCAGATAGATAGATAGATAGAACTGAATTGCAAAGTTGAAAATATTTATTTAAAATATGTTAGAACCTATGTCAAAATTACAATTAAAATCAGAATTATTTTCTATATACAAAAAAAAAATTTTTGAAAAAAAAATTAAAACAAAATTTTTTTCCAAAAGCAATTATTTTGTTAAAACAAGCAGAAAGTTCTTTGAATCATTAAAATCGGACGCTTAGTTTTCTAAAAAACTGCCATTTTCTGCACATTTAGCTCTGTATCTATGATACCGCTGGCCCTGCTTTTGCTAAAAACTAATCACCCCTTCTACTTGTAATTACGAATTGAATGCTTTTTGCATCATTCAAATCGGATGCTCCGATCTCTCGAAAACTAGGTTTCTATTTTCTGCACTCTTTGCTCCATATTTTCGAATCGGCTGGACCTGCATTTGCCAAAAACTAATCAGCACATCTCCCTATCAATAGGAATAGAATGTTTTTTGAACCATTCAAATCGGTTGATCCGTGCGACCGAAAACGTTGACGAAAAATTGTATCCATACATACGAATACACACACATCAATTTTTTTTGAGGTATGCCAAAATGTTCAGAAACCTTCAAAACGTCGAGAAATGCAAAAATTATCATTTTTTATTTTCGGGCCATTACTATAACTACCCTACGGGAAGTTAAAAATGCTAAAATTTATAGAGCCTATTTCATTTTTGCACGTTTTTAATGAGTTTGCTGTAAAGTCTAACACCAATATTTAAAAGCAAATTCAACGTTTAAGAATCTTAGTAAGTTGTCGGACCGATATCTCCGTAACTAAAACATCCTTGTATATGTGTATGTAGGGTAGTGACTTGGTCTTCTTAGCCGTTCTGAAGCTTTCATGTTCTCGATCTAATCCCAAAGTCACCCCTTTAATTAAATCCGTCGGCTCATACGTCTTGGTGCGGTGTCAGACCTACATTCTACATATAAGTTTGCTTCGAGAGTTCATTCGCGCGCAAACCCAATTCGCATATTGGCTTTGGGTTGTAAATCAGCAGAGATCCATTTCACATCTTTAGAAAGATTCACCTTATTCGTGTAGGTATTATGATCAATTGGTATCTTTTTATTCATTTGATATAAAGTCAGTACGACCCGAAAAAGTCATGTACGGACTTAAGTTCTGATTTTTAACTGAATCTTCATGGTGTGCTATAAAGGTCGATATCCTTTTTGAACACAATTCAATTTTTTTTAAATGTTTTTATGCCCATAAAAATTCAAATATGCATTTATGTTACGATGTTATTTTATCAATGACAAAATATTATTTATAGTAATAAGGCCACATAACTATTATATATCTGTCAGTTTTTGTTATGAAATTTTAGTTTACTGATTAAATTTTTCTTTTTAAACTAAAATTAGTGTTTTAAAGTTTTAGATTTTGTTTTGTCCAGGTTTGATTTACTTAGTGATGAAACACAACATATCGAGACATCTAAATAGCTAAAAAATATTCTTTCATTCGCCCTTTTAATTTGGCAAATGGGTCGAAAAAACTTAGATACACACACGCGCGCATATATATGCATATGTATAGAAAATATATGTGATATATTTATTTTTATATAAATGTCAGTCAACTGTTTGTATTAATTAGATGACCGGTTCGAAGGTTTTTTTTATTATTTTTGCACCTATTCCACACAAATTTTTACAATTAATATAAAGAAATAAAATGCCAATTCATAGCTAGTTTGAATTACTTAAAATTCTACAAGATAAAATAAAAAAGTGTTTTTTTCAATCAATGTTGTACAAGTTACAATATGATGTTGCTAGCAAAAGTATCAAACACTTTCAATTTATTATGAGTCCTGTATACTAAAATGCAAAATGTTTCATAAATCTTTAAAAGAAGATGTACTTTTTATTTTGATGAAGGCAAACATGATATTATAGAGTATACATCAAAATCACTTGAACTAATATAATACTAAATTGTATTTGAGACTAAAAAATTATAGTTAGAGTTTGAGAAGCTAATAATAACGATTCTAATTAATATTTACATATACATATTTGTTTTATTCTTAAATTAATCCATTTAGGTCATACAATAGGCTGATAAGAATTCTACCTCAAATATAACGTCTATTTTTCATATTTTCACTAAATAATAAAATATCTATTCTGACACAATTGAGAAAAAAAATCACAAGAGCTAATATTGGATCAAAGTTTCAACTTATTTATTTTGTTTGCGTTTTTCCACATCGTTGGTGTGATATTGAAAAAACTCGAACGAGCGCTAATACTGAATTATGTTTGTGCCGTTTTCTTCTTGACATCGTATGTCAATATTTATTTTTCATATTCTCATGTTTATAAAAAAGCAATTTTGAATATGAATTCGATAACTTTGAAAGACGTATTTTTATGAATAGATTTCCATAAATAATTTTGAATAAAGAATTTGATACATAGTTAAATTTATTATTGTTAATTTTTATGTAGCAACATATTACTATTCATGCAGTTGCAGTACCAATTATAGTATCAGAATAACGAACGGATAGAAAGGTAAATTTCTACTCAATATACGAAAGTCGGAAAACAAAAAAATTCCACGCTACCTTGTAGTTAAACTTTTTAAAGAATTTGCCTTTTATGATATTGCAGAATTTTCGCAAATCAATTTCAGTGACTATTTTTTCCATAATTATTATCGTTTATCTATGTGATCTTTCTTCAAACCATGATTCTTTTATTTCGTTTTTCTTTTATATTTATGGAATAACTATATAACTATTTAATTTTTGCTGATTTCTTATTATTATTTTAGTAATCATTATTTTTTTTAACGAATTTGTTATTTTGTCCATATGGTACGGACAAGGACATACTGAGTCCTTATAGTAGGATGTGGACATATTGAGATGCTAACTTTTAATTAAGTAGTTCACAAATAAATCGTTTTGTACGCTTTGAGACATTAGCACATAAAGCATGAACCCAAAAGGTACAAGTCAATAAAAAAAAGATATTGCAACAAATGCAAAGTCCTTTTTCTACCGGTGGATCTTTAGATGTGTTTCTAGAAATTATTCCTATACTTGGAGTAGAAGTTAAAAGCCAATCACATTTGACAACTTTGTTTCTGGCCCTGTAATGCTTTCGCAACAGTACTACTACGTTATTTTGACCATTTTTAAGTACATCATTTTACCCCAAATTGAACAAAAATGAATAATTAAATAAAATTTCTACCAAATACCTGGTTATTGCAATAAAATTGATTGAAATCACTAGTACTTGCATAAGTTCATTGATTTTAATTGAAATAATTACGAAAATCAATAAATAGGTTCACACGAGAAAAACATTCACAAAATAAACGTAGTACTGTGACTTGAACTAATTACTTTCGACAAGACTGTGATAATGAAACTTAACGTTTGGCAGGATTGTTATTATGGCTTTCTTCAAGTTATTCAGTCGCAGAATTGCTAATAAATCTAGCTAATTTTTAAATAAGGCCACTGTGTCATTTTATTTATATATACCATTTTGTGAGTATTTTTCCTATGTGACTGACAAACCTTCTACCAAATTTAACTACCTTTTACCCAATTTAACTTTCATGTAGAACTTCTTAACGTCAGGCACATATGACCGACATGCCGATTAAAGTATTAAGAAATCTCAATCAATTTCAATCAATTTACTTTGCTTATAGCTCTCAGGAAACCCCATTTAATCCATATTAATTCTTCAACAAAATAGTCATTAAATTTCTTTCGTACCAACCGATATAGAGCGCATTACTGAATATTTAACGTTAGTAAGCTTCTGTATATCATTAACGTACCGTCACGGGGCCAGCGTACAGCCAGGTATCAGCTCATAGAAATCAATCGAACTCAACCCTCGTCACATTCTAAACAACCCCGTCGTTGCAACAACCCCTCGTCCTGGTTGTGTTGTTTAGCTCCCTCTAATCTCCGAAGGGTGTTTTAGAGCGAAACGTCGTCTCTCTCGCATTGGGGCGTCCACACACATGTATGTGCCTGAACCACTCCCCGACGGACCTTCGAGCCAATGGTTGCATGCGAGCTTCCTAGCAAGCCGACGGTCTACGCTTTTGCTCTCATATGTTATAACATACAAGCACCGTGCAAGGGCGGATGGGGGAGTCGCGACAAAGCGCGACGCATGCCGCGGCCGGCGAGCCGAAGTAGGCTAGCTGCCGGGCGACGGGTGGTGGAATCGCACGACGATCGACAACTACGCGGTTCACTAATCGGAAGGCTGGCAGCGCTCGGCCTCCACGCCGATGTATAATATGATCGTTGCTAAAAGGTATAGAAACAGGGCCGGATTTAGAAATTTGGCCCCCCGGGGCACTGACAAAAATGTCGCCCCATCCCTGAAATTTTACGAACTTTCGAACTTTTTTTTAAAACAATCGCGCTGCTTCAGCTGCGTAGGGACAAAATATAGAAGCGCGTAAACGCCGCGTCGCAGTCTAACGGATAAACAATGTTACAGAACGCATATAAATGTAAACAAAATTTATACTTATTAACATATTTTTAAAATATCTGATAATTTGATGTGCATATGTTTTGTGATCACTTTTGTCCACCAAATGTTTCTTTTACAATTTTTTTTATTGGATTATCGAAACCGCTAAACCTGCCTCCCACAAATTTAAGCAGTTATTTATTCTGTAAATTTTTTTGAATGAAATTGGACGCTTTTTTTCTCAAAAACTGAATTATCATTTTTGGCATTTTGGCCCGTATCTTCAAAACAGTTGGACCTGCCTTGGCCAATAACTAATCAGCACGTCTCGTTATAAATAGGAATTGAATCATTTAAATCGGTTGATCCGTGTTCCCGAAATCGACTTAAATAATTAAAAAATATTAGATTTGTATTGATGGGGAGACGTGCTGATTAGTTTTTGGCAAAGGCAATTACAAAAAATGGTAATTGAGTTTCGATATTTCTTCTCTGAAACAGCTACGCAGCGCGATTGCTTTGCAAAAAGTTGAAAAGCTTTTTATAAAATGTAATTTTTAGTACGGGATGTTTCAATAATTTGTCTTAAGGCACAATGCCATAAGTCACTAGTTTAAATTTTTTTTCGACGCTATAAGCTTGGAAGTGCACATATTCGTCATTTTAAGAGGGCTCGAGAACTGAAGTAAATATTTTTCTTAAACTTTCAGCTTGTTTACGGATCTTTATATTAGCCAAATTGCCAAATTTAATAACTTATTAACCAATTTGATAATTTACGTTCGGAGAGGGAGGCAAGGCAAAATAATAAATTTTAATAATTGGTTATTTCAACCCAAATTTTGCATTGCAATCGTATTATGTTTTGTTAATTATATTTCTTGAAATATAAAAATGTTGGTAAAAAAATTTGATTATATTGTATAGAATTTTTTTCTCACTATCCAAATTTTGCCGCCCCCAAAAATTTGCCGCCTTGGGCAGTAGCCCCGATTGCCTCTACTGTAAATCCAGCACTGTATAGAATATAAGGTAAATGAAAACTTGTTGTTTTTTTTTCCTTCGAAACTTATTTCGTGTTCCTTTTTCTTTGTTCTGTCTTCTCTCTTGCCTTTTTTGGTTATTATGCGAAGAGTGTATAAAGTGTATATTTCACTTGTTGCGCTTCGCAGAATTCGCGTTTGGTTGGCGTTTGTTTTTATTTGAAAAGTTTTCGCGCGTTGCGCCGCGGTTTTATGAATGAATTTTCTGCTCTATGAATGGGAGGAGAGCGAACGAATGCATTATAAATACTTGTTAATTGATTTTGTGAATGAATCCGGAGTTTTATTCTTAGCGTCAGAATGATAAGCAACAAATATGCTGTTTATATGGAACTATTACATACATGTATAATTTGATTTATGTAATTATTTGTATGTACATATTGAAAACTAGTCATCTGTTAAATAAATTATAAATTAAAAAACGTGGCGTTTGAGGATATTTTTTTGTATAGCGGAGAAAATGCTTTTTTGCATTCCAGACTTAGGTCTTTATCTGAGTATATTAGATTTATTATAAATAATACCAACTAAAACCTCCGCTTTTAACGTTTGAAGATGTAATGTTATTCATCTGCGTAATTGTTTTTGTTAGTATTTTTGCCAAAGATCAGATAAATATTAAAATTCTTAGAATAATATATAATAAAACTAGTGGGGTGTATAGCATCGTGCCTTAAGGCAAATTGCTGGAACTTCCCGTACCGTAACAAAATGTTCGAGAAATACTGAATGTTTTCAAATAGATTATTATAAATATTGTAACATTGCCTAATATTTATAAGAATTATATAAACCGAATTGCAAATTTAAAATTATTTGTTTAAGTTATATTAGAACTTTAGTCAGAATAAAAATAAAATCTTAATTATTTTCGATATACAGAAAAAACTAAAAAAAGAAAAAAGAAATTATACAATTTTTTTATCCAAAATCAATTATTTTGTTAAGACAAGCAGAAAGTTCTTTGATTCATTTAAATCGGACGCTTAGTTCTCTCAAAAACTGCCATTTGTTACATATTTAGCTCCGTATCTTCGAAATGGCAGGGCCTGCCTTTGCCAAAAACTAATAAACACTTCTTCCAATCATTACTAATTGAATTTTCCGTTCTCTTAAAAAGTCGTTTTCTATTTTCTGCACTCTTTGCTCCGTATCTCCGAAACGGCCGGACCTGCCTTCGCCAAAAACTAATTAGCTCTTTTCCCTATCAATAGAAATCGAATGTTTTTGAACCATTCAAATCGGTTGATCCGAGCGCCCAAAAACGTGACTGGAAATTTGTATCCATACATACATACACACACACACACATTCATTTTTTCTGAGGTATGCCAAAACGTTCAAAAACCTTCAAAACGTCAAGAAAAGTAAAAATTTTCAATTTCGATTTTCGGCCCATTACAATAACTTACCCTACGGGAAGTTAATAATAAATAAAAGCTAGTAGGCTTAAAGGAACGCGGGTAAAAAGTGGTCTGCCACTTTATCTAAAAAACAAATAAAATAAGTACTTTTTTACAACTTTTTTGCGCTAATTTAATATTATTATCTTGGAACAAATAGCTATTTCCTTTCTTGAGAGCCTTTTCAAACGCATTAATTCTTTCATACATTATAGAAATTTTAATAAAATTCACTCCCTACCATGATACATTCTACCCATATAAAAAATCAATTGTGTCAAATCCTCATCATGATCTACATATACATATATCTAGATATACATATTTAGAAGCCTTTGTTTAAATATGTTATTTTAAATACACAATTCACCAAAATCATTGTGAACTTGCATTACATATCGAGTTTGGCAATAATTATTATATTCATCTCATACTAATTATAAAATTTTTATTAATAGATTAATTTGATTCAAACTGTTACTAAATATGATATTCGTTATCATATTTGGGAGATTTTTTATAAAACTGTTAACAATAATAACTTAGTCTAACACTTTTAAATATTTTTGATAATTTAAATTATTATATGACGTGGTGTTCTAATTGTTATAAAAAAAGGCTATAAAAAACGTCTTTTCGGTCTTACAGATTTTGTTAGTTGCCATAGGTCTTGATGTCATATATAACCACAAAATATAGTTGTTTTAGTTAAGTTAAATTTTTAGTTAAATTACAATATAGTTGTAATAACATTTTTTAAGAAGTAGTTACATTTTAAAATACCACATTAGTATGGCCTCCATTGCTTATAATGCTAATGAATAATACCCACACATTATATGTGGAATCTGAAACCGATATCATGGCAACCCTTTCTATGTAATATCAGCCTTATTTCCATTCAGTTAATAATAATTAATATATAGGTTATTATTTTACATACGCCAAGAAACAAAATATTTGAAATAAGGTCAAAGTTCAGCGGTAATTCATTAGAGATGTTGATTGTTTGTTAGTCTGAAGTTATGAAATGTGAAACATGATTTCAATGTAATAAAGGGGTATGTAAAATCATATAACATTGTAAAAGTATTTGACATAAAATAAAATTCAATTCTAATTTATTACTTAAGTTTCAATAATTAAAAGTTATTATTTAGTTATCAATATTTTTTTATTAATCCCGACGATTCTTTAAATTGTTAATAATAATGCTTTCATATCACATTTTTTATTGTATTTTCTTTATTGGAAGTCGGTTTCGAAACGATATGTGGATTATTGTTGCAATCCCATAAGAAACTAAATAGATTCCTGTAAGACTAAAATTATTATCTTATGTGATGCTTATTCAAATCATAATTGATTTAAATTTTGATAAAATAAAATTAATTAGCAATTTTGATCGTACAATTTATTATTATTATATTAATTTTCATTAATTCTATCTATTATTATTTTAATTTAATATCTTTTAGAACTTGCTAAACTCTTGCTTCTTCTTATATGAATTTTTTGTTAAGGTTTTTTTATTGCAGTCAATCGGTTCGTCATTATTTCAGGAAAGTAATATTTTCTAAAGTTAACCTTAATCAATAAGTAGCTTGAAAAATATTATAATACTATATTTGTTTAGATAAATTTTCAAAACAATGAAGTGATTGTTAAGGAACTAATTGGAAAACTTCCATATTTGAATTTTCATTTTTAAGCAAAGCAATATTACTATTAAAATATTAAACAAAATTATTCCTAGTGTCAAATATTTTATTTTATTTTCTCTATCACATTCAGATTTAATCTTGTTATGATAAGATAATCTTAACCTAGGATCTTTTATATATAATACTGAGTCATTATCTTAATTGTAACATATCTGCATATGAAATTACCCTGTAATGTTTTTAACTGTTTGTCTGTTGGCATATCTAATTAATTTTATTAATTACACTAACAACCATGTGGATGTACGCCAGGTACGCAGTATAAATATGGTCCTATTTTAGTTGCATAACCTATGGCATGGGCAACATAACTCTGCTCATGAACTGAATGAAATAGATGTGCAAATGGACCTGAAATAAAAAAAAATATTAATAAAAATATTTATATTCGATCAGGTCATGATACACGTATTATGAATTATTGAATATAATAGAAATGTTTTTAATATAAAAAATAATTTATATGAAAATGTGTTATTAAAAAGTGACCACTATAAAAAAAATAGAGTAAAGTCTATAATATACTGAAAGTCATGAAAGTGGCTCTGAAATCTAATCTTGGCATTTCATATAAATAATAGTTGTAAATACTGAATATTTAAAATTTATTTACTTTTAGTTATAATGAATATACGATATATATATATATATATATATATATATATATATCTGAATATTATGTCGATATGTGGATTATCGCTACAATCCAATATGAAACTAAATAGAATCATATGCGACTACAATTATTATCATCAAATCAGATACATAACAGTGTGTAAATTGCGATGAAATAGATTGTGATAAATATAATCATCAATTTTAGTCCTAAAATTTATTATTTTTCTGTTAATAGCATTGCCCAAAATGCTGTACTATTATAAAAGAAGGGGGCGGGATCTAATTCTGGCACTTTTTATAAAAAATATTTATGATCACTGAATAAATAACTCTGATATACTCGCAATTATGATGAATATGCCAATTACATACAGTTTTAATTTAAAAATGCTTAAATGGGATTACAAAAATGATATGCCAAATACATACATTTTTAATTTAAATGGGCTTATAAAAATGATATTTTGTTCATAATATATTGATTAATATTATTTTTATATACAATTATATCTATATTGAAAAATATAGAAAAAAAGCTTAAATATAACTTTTTCTGAAATAACAATAATTTAGTGCAGTATAGTAGACTCTCGCTAATCCGACATTATTAAAAACTGAAGAGTGTCGGATTACTGGTATGTTTACTGGATTATAGTAAAGCAGCCATAATTTTTAACATATGATATTAGAAATAACGTTAAAATTTTGAAAAATTTCCAAAAGATTCGGTCGCAAATGTGTCGGATGACTGATTTTTTTGGCTGATGATTCCGGTCTATCGAAGTTTTGAATTAGTGAGAGTCTACTGTATACATTACTATAATAAATATATTAAATGCGTTTAATGACATAATAAATATAATAATTTCTATAGATATCAATTGCTAATATTTGAGTAATAAATTGATACATGATGAGTAAGCAAAAAACACCCAATGAATTCACGATAACCAGATAATAACATTGTATAGTTATCAATATAAGTACAAGTTGAATTAAGAAAAAATCTGGTATACAAAGAGACAGAAATTTCTAATATCAATATTAAAGTTTATTATTTAAATAAATTAATTTACATAGTCAGTCAGTAATCCGAATACCTACTCGATTGTTTATGTTCCTTGTAATGATTCATTTTAATTAATATTTTATAATAAATATTAATATTGTTAATCACCTTTGCAGTTAACAATAGTGATTATATATCATTTCAATAATATATCTATTGTGTTGTAAGATAAGGTCAATGTAATAGTAAAGAACGACATTAAGCTATTACTGTATAAATCTGTATATATTTTCGATATTTTTATTAGTAATTCATATTACAAAAAACCTCATTTACTCTAAAAGGTCTAATAGTTTAAAATTTATGCAGAAGCTCTCATGAAAATTATTTTAAATATTAATTTAATTCAAATTTAAGCTGAAAGAAAATCTTTTCAAATTCTTCCTATCTCATTACATACATTTATTTAGCAAATTTCGGTTTCCAATAACTATTATTACCTTTTGCATACACCAGTACATCATTTCCTCCATGAGTATTTTCATCAGTTTCAACCAACGCCTGTTGTTGATACATGGGGTCCCTCGTGTTGTCCTGTGAAGGGTCCCTGCGGCCGTTGGGTTCTAATTGAGAGCTTCCAGGACCTCCAGTTGCATACGTAAGGGTTGTGTACGGTTTGTCGTCAAAGCGCGACTTGGAACCGACATCTGTCGAGGGATAGCCAAAGTTAATAGGGTGGTTTGCACATTTACTCGAATTAAGGGATGGTAAACATTTATATTCTTATTTTATTAGAATAATAGAATATCAATGTTTTTGGCAAGATTTGCTACAATTATCTATGATATCTAATTTATATAATTTTAAGATTAGTATTATGGATAATTAGAAGTGAAAAGTATTACCAAACTATTGAAAATTACTAAATAGAAAAATTAATGAAATGCTGTAAATTGTTTAAACTCGTTTACTTTATGAAATGTCAAAAAAGTAAATGGAAAGTTTGAAAATCAGATTTGAAAAGTAAATTGAAAAAAAACAGATGAAGTAATAAATGGAAAAAGCAGATAATAAGAGTAATTTTAAAATCTGTAGAATTCATAAAAATGAAGCGAAATAAAACTATAGATTATAGATTCGGTATATAAATAAATAAATTGATAGAAATTAAAAAAAACTATTTGTTTTTTTGTAAAGATATTACATTATATTAAAATACATGTGAATTCCTCCAGTAGAAATTTTGCTGTTTTTTTTTTTTTGAAAAATAAATTGCTTACATGAATAACTAACTTAGGTAACTTGACATTATTTTGGTGATTCAAAACTCCCAATTAAATTTGCAATAGTGATGTTTAAAATATTTAAAAGTGGTAATTAGTTCATGAAATATCCCTCATAACGATAAATGAATAGTCCTAAACAATTGAGGCACTATAGCAAAAACAGCAAATTAATTTCCCAAAAAAATTGTAATCCACAAAATAAATGATTGGCTTTAAGAGTACGAATCTGGTTCAAATTAGACTCGTTCAGAAGCATGCATGCATGCAACTAACGATTAAAAATGAATTAAAAGCGACATTTAATTTTTCTCTTAAATTAAGTATAATAGAAGTTTGTGAAAAATTTCATAGCTCTTTCACATTGTAACTTACAATTTTCAAATCCTGTAGCTCTAACTAATAACTCTTGAGCATAGCCCACCAAAAATGAATATAATATACATCTAAGTATGAATACTCTAAAGTATATTTGTTACAATTTATAACAATCAAATGTTCCAGATTCGATACCCGCCTCGAGCACCCTGATGTCAAGTAGTATTGACATTCGTTTATGCTTCGAAAAATAATTAGCAATATCTTTCAAAGTGAAATTTGCCCTTACTAGATATTGCTGAATGGATAAAAATTGCATGACCATTACAGAAATTGTAATAATAAAAAATTTATCACACAGATATGGGATAAATGTTCGAGTTGCCATCTATAAAAGCGGTAACTAGTCAAATTATCAGAGCAGCTTATAGAAACTTTAAGTTTTGAATCTTGAACAAATAATATATAAAAACACATCATTTCTAATAGATAGTGTTTTCATAATCAGGCTGTTTTGAGTGGGTACTTGGTTGCCTACTAGTTGGTACTATTGGGCTTGCCATCTATAAAACCAACGAAGTTAGTTAAGTCAAATCATCGAAGCAGCTCATAGAACCCTTTGTTCTAATAATATATAAAAACTCTCATGTTCAAATAATATATAAAAACTCTCATTTCTAATTTGCAGTATTATGATAATCAGGCCTTTTTAAGTGGGTAACTTGGTAATAGAGTACAACGAAAATGGTCTATATTGCGTGTGTTTAGAATCCTCGGATATTTACAAATTTAACAAAATAAGTACCTAATATATGGTTTCCTCGTTTCGGATATCCATTTATTGATAGAGTATGAGAGTGGTCACTTGTAACAACAATAAGTGTATCTTCTTGTGGTTTCGTCAATTCGACAGCCGAAGCAACGGCGTCATCCAAGGCCAAAGTCTCGTACAGAGCCCGCGCGGCCGTTCCCCTATGATGAGCCTGGTCTATCAAACCGCCTTCTACCTTGAATATTTACAGTTATAAATAAATATTTTAATAACATCATGGTTGAGTAATGTACTTATACTTTGCAAACAATTTTTTACGAATAGCATATTTTTTATTATTACTTTTTTTAAGAAAAATTAAGAGTATGTGCGTGTTAGAGTCAATAGTTACTCATAGTTAGTATGACCTTGCTGAAAATAAGGTCCGTGATTGTAGTGCTTCAAATAATTATAATGAAACAATATTCTCATTGAATATCACTTTGCAATGGCCAAGCTGATTATATTCAATGAGAAGCACAATTTCTTAAATGTATCGGCAGGAAGCCGAAGCCGTATATATACACAAAGCCAATTATTCCCACAGTATTTAGCATGGTTTCCTGTACAGTTTAGCAACTATCTTATAAATTAATTGTATGATCTCTGTATTTTCAAAAAAGTCATAAAATTAGGCAAAAGTCTGATAAGTTACGAATTGTATTTATTTAAGAAACAGCGAACCTAAACTATTAGTGTTCCCTGCAATGCATTATGAACAGTGTTTACTACAGTATTCATTTCACTGATTTGAAATTTATATAGAAGTTATGCTCACCACTAATATAAAGCCATTTTTATTCTTTTGTAGTATTTTAATGGCTGCATCCGTCATTTCTTTCAAAGATGGCATTCCTTGAGGAGATTTATCCCTTTCCACTTCATATTTCAAGTGACCATTTGCAAAAATACCTGTCTAGCAAAATATTCAAGTTAAACAAATGCAAATAAACAACTAACATTGAAAAAAATTCGTAAGTCTATCAGTCTATTCTATCTAATTCAATAATTTTTACCTCTCCAACTGATCAATAAAGAACTTTCATAAGAATACAAGAAAGTATGATGAAAAATTATATTTACCAAAAACGTAGTCAGTTTCACTTGGGTCTATATTTTGCAATTCTGCTGTGTTTTGAACGACAGTATGTTTTATTTTTCGCTCTTTCTTGTCCTTTTTCCATTCAGAAATCAGGTCTCTTCCATCTTTACTAATGCATGCCCATGTATCTATAGGATCAGCATCAGAACCGTTAGAATTTGATACTAGACACTGACGACCACCACCCATTATCACCTGAAAGGATAATTGAATTGTTAACCAAAATTGTTAAACCTATTCTATGTTGATTCATATGCGGAATGATTGGATGCCAGATTATGTGTTTCATGAACCAATTAATTCAATTAATATACGGTTTTTCAAACCAGCTTACATTTATATTTTTTCCTGGTTCACGTCGTACCAGCTGCACTGCGATATCTTCACAATCACCAGTAATATTGTTCATTTTGGCTTCGCATTCCCAACGTCTGTCTGCTGTATGGCTATATAAGGCACTAGGAGTGGCGTGGGTAACTCTCGTCGTGGTGACAAAACCTTGATTATTGATATAATTTTATTTATTACAAAATTGTATGTGAAAAATGACATCGTTTCATATTGAACACATGTTTACTATAAAATACATATGAAGAACATATGTATGTGAACAAATACATGTGAAGTTTAAGGATGCTTTACTTTTTAACGTTTAGCTCTTTTTATTCATATAAAATATATTGCCAATTAAACGTTTTGAAATATGAGTTATGTATAAAAAAATCAATGATTATAAACAATGAAGCAAAAACTCTTACAACTTTTCGAATCATACTACTGCCTTGATGTCAACTATATAAATGCCAAACATTTTTAACTTCTCTGTGCGTAAGTTATAGCAATCGCAAAAAAATCGAAAATGAGAATTTTTATATATCTTTACGTTTGAGAGGTTTGAGAACATTTTTGGCATACCTTAGAAAAGATTGATGTTTGTGTGTGAATAATTCAAAAAATGTTCGAATCGTCCCGACAAGGAGATTAGTGCTGATTAGTTTTTGGCACAGGCAGGGCTAGCCGTTTCGAAGATACGGAGCAAAAAGAGCCAAACATGGTAATTTTGTTTTGAGCGTCCGATTTGAATAATTTACAAATCATTTTATCTGATATTTTATAGAGATTTTAATAAGTATAAATTTTGTTCACATTTCTGAGTTCCGTTTCAATGTTTATTATCCGTTATACTGCGATGCGGCGCTTACGCGCTTTGATATTTCTTCTCTAAAATAGCCGTGCAACACGATTGCTATGAAAAAAAAGTTCAAATTTCTCTGAAAAATTCAAAGTATAAAAAATTCGAAGTATAAAAAAGAATTCAAATTGTTCAAAAAGATCAAATTTTTTCAAAACTTTCAAAATTCTCAAAAATCTTATTTTCTCCATGTCATCAAAAAATTTTAAAAGGTTTATTAAAAGTTTTAATTTTTGGTACGGGATGTTCACCACTAGTTTTTTATTGCAATTGCATTAATCATTACAGGAATCCTTCCTCAGGGATACGACTTAAGCAACCTCCTACTCTAGTATACCTTCTTAACTACAAAGTACGAGGCGCAACACAGCCTCAGCCTAGCAACCACAAGATTTTAGGTTCAAATCCAGCGTCACGTACATCCTGTTATTAAGTAGTATCACATATTGGTTTTAACTTGAAAATATGTGCAAAGGTAGAAATTTGGTAAAAATTTGGTAAAAATTTGGTAAAAATTGGATAGATTGTATTGGATTGGATTCAAAAACCAATAGGATAACATTTTTATGAATAATATTTAATAGGAGATTAAGACAAATGTCGTAAATGGCTAAATGCTCTGGAAAGGCAGTTTAAAAAAAATCTTACGTAAATGTTTGATATAACTTAGATCTGTTAGATCGAGAAATGCCTTAAGACAGTACACTCAGTGTACTACACTGCATAAACTCCTACTTTTATTATAATAAAATTTCAGACCAACGTAATAACATTAATATAACGAAATTTATCATAACAAAAATGGATATGGATAGTTATCATTTTAGAGGGCTCTTTAAATTTCAGAGGTTTGATCGGATATAAAAAATATATTTAGAAGTTGTATCAACACTTAAGTAAGAATATTTTGTACCAAAAATCTTTAAAGTAAGTAGGTATTGCCATATAGCGATTAGTATATTGGCAATAAAGATTCAAATTGACGTTACTATCATACTATCAAATAAATTGGGAAAAATATTGTTATTTGGTATTTGATTCTATTATCCATTCGCTCTCACCAGTAGATTTCCCAGTTCTTTGAGCCCACCCTATAATAGACTCCAGTCTACTTTGAGGTTTCATGGACGCTGGACAATCCTTAAGTTCTACATTGGCATCCACTCCTGAAGTTTCGTAATTCGTTTTTGAACCACAGAAAAGTGCAGTAGCTGTACTTGCAGAATCTGGAACTTGTTTGTTTACGCAATATGTCTATAATGTGCAAAATGTAATTTAATGTTCGATTCAATTCTTAAGTCCATATCTATGCAAATATTATAGTTTTGCAACGTATTTATTTATTTTCATGCAAATTACCTTAAGCAAGCCAATGTGTGGAAATTTTTCAAAGGACAGTAAACCGCCTTCATCATATCTCAAAATTCTAGAGGCAGTTACTGTATTTGGCCCCATTCCGTCACCAACAAACAGAATTGCGCTCCTTGCATGATTTGTCACCAGATTTAAATTCAAAGCTGATTTGAGTTCAGACCTGGCAGATGCAAACCAATGGTTTTTATCTGCAAAAATCGAGAAAAAGGACATTTGAAATTGACAGTCAAATTAAACTACATAATTGATTTTCTTCAAACTTCCACATTTATTTAGTAATACTTGAAATTTGTTTTTCAAGTATTGTTCGCTATTTACGAACACTATTTAAATTGTGAATAATATTTACGGCAGGAATTTTAAAACACTTTATTAAAATTAATTGCGTGTACATTATATATTGAAGAACTCATTATTAGCTAATATAAATATCATATTATTCGAGTAAATTATCTAAAAAGATTTTTTTTCTATAAGAATTATATATTTTTAGCTATTTTCATTTCACAAGTATCTGATATTATAACATTAAGGCAAAAATAAAGACTTCTTTCATGCTTTAAACATGTGGAGCAAATTAGCTTCTAGTTAGATTAAGTACATATGTGATTTTATATACAAAAACAAAAAAGTGTAAAAATATATATCGATGTGTAATAAAATCATCGTAAATTACAAAGTATTGAATTTTAATTAAATATACTTAATTATTTATGGAAATGCTCTCCATCTCAAGTGTATTATCAATTATATTTGTAAAGTAAATAAAACCACGAATGCATCTTTTACACTATTAAACTTAATATTTCTGAAGATTTTGCAGAATTATTTAAAAAACATCTATTACATATACTCTTCTACGGAAATTTTAATAAAACATTTCTTACATCTTATTAGATCTTTACGTAATCGAATAGTGAAACATTGTCTTCTTTGACTTTTGTAAACAATTTGATTCTTTTTATAACCTTATTGTTTCTAATAAATAATATATAAACCACAACTAATGCATTTTGTTCCGATTCACATACAAAAGGCAATTACGTCAGCTTTAGCAATCAATCAACAATCAAATGTAACAATTAATTTTAATATATTTTCATACGATTGTTTTGTATCATTTTGAATAATTTTGTAATAATTCTATATGCATGATTATTTTATGGTCAGTGCCGTATTTATAAGGTTCCTGATCCAAGAGGATCCCAGCCCAAAATGCTGTTTTGGAAATATTTTTTATTTTATACTGATTTTCGCCAAATTTTTCACATTAATTTCTTGAGCATGGATTTTGCAAATTTCGATTTTATATATTTTAATTCGAAATTTACATTTACCATTTGTTTTAAAAGTACTCTGGTCTAGGAGAGAGGAGGCCTATTACCATAGGCCTACGTCAGTAGTGGTAAATATACAACTTGTGCAATTGACTACTTCAAAATATCTCGAAGTACTTTAAAATTAAACCGAGAATAATGTGAAGATTTTTTTCTGATAAGGCCTCATCAAAACATTTTTGCCATGGGCCTTATCAAAAGAATTTGCTAAGGGCTCCAGATGATGTAAATTTTGAAGGTACCACTATTCATGCTAAAAATTTTACTAAAGTGGCGACGTGGTGGGTTTATGGTCGAAATACGATAAAAGCTCTACCCTTCATAATAATTGATATAGCATATTAATTTGTTATTCAAAATTTATACATATAATATATACACAAATGCTCTTTAAGTCTTGCTGTTTGATTGTAATTTTTTAACTAGCTTTGATCCACTTTGAAACAAATTAAATTATTCATTTAATTATTCATTACCTTCATTTTGGTGATATGGAATGGTTTCTATTGTCATATTAATTTGTGATAAGTAATGGATTTTTATATAATTTTCATGTATTATATTACATGCTTATCAGTTAATTACGCATTAATCTATTGTAAATTATTTAGCAAAGCAAAGTGTTTATTTTCCTGCGTTTGTAAACACTTCACAATAAATAATGAAGTACTTGTTAATAAAGAAATAAATTCACAAGTAAATATTGATTATTAGTTACAAGTAACTTTTATTGGCATAAAAATTGTTGAGAAATTTCACACTTTTCGATCATTTTGAGCTAAAAGATAATAACATTTCGTAATAATAATCTATTTGACAACAATCTAAAATAAGTGAAATCTCAAAATCAATAAAAATTTGCTTTGATTCTAAGCTTTCACTAAGTTCCTACTATTTTTAGACATTGTATAGAAATGGCTGTAAGAAAGTTTGAAGCCGAGAAAACTTTTAAACATAATAAATTGGATTAGAGATCTTCATATTCATGTCAAAATTTTTAATATACACATCTTACTTTCTGTTAGATGAATATTTGGACCCTGTTAATAAAAATGATTAATAAAATAGCCAATTATTTTTAATTCAATTTTCTGATAATTTAAGATATGGAATTGATTTTTAAATAAATAAAAGCAATATTTGTAAAAATTTATTATCTGTTTCCTAATAAGTTTTTTTCAAGAATTGACTAGTATTAATAGAGTCTTAATTTAATTTGAAACTAGATAATTTTATATTAGTACATTACTTATCAACTGAATAGAATAGTTGTTCTAATATTTAAAAATAAATCTGTCGTAATAGATATGTTATAACTCAAATTAATAGAGAAGTGGCAGTTAAAGATAAATAATTTTAATTAGCAATACATATTTTTATTATTATAATATAATCATATTATAGAAACATTAGCAGCCAATTCGTAGAATTAAAAAAAGATTTAATAATTACTTCTTTGGTTAGAAGTTTCTATACATGATACAAAACACAAATTTTAAACATTGGTTTATATGAAATTTTAATCAACAATAAACACTGAAACCTAACTGTGCGTAGAAATTAAAAATTAAAATATCCAAAAGACTTTGATAAAATAGTAGCTTAAATCGAGGTCAAATCAAACTGATAATAAAATGATATTATCATATATTAAATTATAAGATAATTATAAGTATTACCTAACGTTAACATCTGTAAAGAATGATATGCTTTGTCTACTAAAAAATTTATAGCAAGAAATAAATTCGAAGACTTCAGTATTTAAAACCTATCAGGCACTCGACTAACTTTAAATACAAGAAGAATCTTTTTTTGACAATTCAATGACCTCTTTCAAATAGTTTTTTCTTCCAATCAGAAAAAACTTGTTCGTACCGAAAACAAATCATTCATCAAAATTGATATATTTTCAGATGTATCTGTAGGTTGTGATAGAAATAACCATTAGCTATGTAAAAAAACAGTAAAACGTTGGACGAACTTGTTTATTGAGAATACAATAGGAGTACTAATTTATGTTGAATTTATCGTAAACTATTTTTCAGATTAGTACAGTTTGATTTATATTTTAATTTATTAAATTTTAATAATAAAAAAGACTTGCCTTCTGCGATCGTTTGATTAATTGCTACGAATCCAAGCATCAGCATTGTTAGAAACATGATCTCTATTGAAAATACACAGCTTAGCACTAATTATATATTTTAAACGCAATACGACGCACTATTATTTAATTTTAAAAATATAGTTTGTACGAAAATATTTTCTACATAAAAATCACACACTGAAAAGTAATCTTCCATAAGCTGTACTATTTATATTCCAACCTTAATCATGAATAAACACATTTTGAATGTATCATGTAAACTTATTGTCAGGTATTTCATAAATTGCTATGAAATTAATCTTTTTTCACATAAGTAATTCTTGAATGTATGTGTAACATTTTAATCAGATTTTTTATCTCAAGGCTTTGTCAAATTTTATTATTTAATGATCATATGTGACACATGTTATGTGTATACAGAGTTTGGTTTGGTTCAAATACTACATGATATACGTAAAAAATTGTACGTAAACACCTATAGAATTTATTATCAGAATGGTAAAATATAATATTCCATAAAATTTTTGTTGAATATTCGATTATTGGACTAATATATTTTATAAAAAATATTATTCTATCTTGACAATAAAAAAAGACAATCTATGGCTCTATTCTAGTTTCAAGGATAGGTGAGCTTTTTGATTATCTCAGTATTAATTTATTTTACAAAAATTAAAACTTTTACTCATTTACATTATTTCTTACGGCAATTCTAAATAAATCAGATAGAGACAAGATTAATTACAAATACCTGATTATTGGGAAGTACGTGACTATTAGAAGTGATTAATAAAATATTTTTTGATTCAGGATGCCTTAGTTTGGTATAAACTTCTTAGTTTGATTTATATTATAATTGTAGACAATTGCATCTCTTCGCATTTTTAATTATAATTTTCATAAATATTGTGTTTGTATAGTAAGGAAATACAGAACTCATTTAGAATTTGCAGTAATTTCAAAAGGAAAATCAATTTGAAATGAAATAACAATTTAAAATAAAATATTTTTTTAAATCTATTCTATAATTTTGTTCAAATTTTTATTTTTTATTTGATTTTTAACTCAAAAAAGAAATATTTTTTTATTGTTTGATGACAAAAAACCGGTTCAATTTGAAAACACTGGTGTGTGAGCTCAGCTAGTATTTTAATATTTATATAGGGTGAAGCGAGGGTTAAAAGTCCGCGGGTAAAAAGGTCCACCACCGATATCACAAAAACAAATAAAAATAAGAATTTCTTAATAACTATATTTGAAAGTTAAGAGAAAAAATGTATAAAACCAGCCACCGCCTTGATTCTTACGTTGTTGCTATCGGGAAATTAACTAAATTCTTTCGTTTTTCTGTTTGTGAGCACTGTTGTTTAGTTTATGAGACCTTAACTTAATTTTCAAGTATACGTTATTTTAATGTTTTATAAGATGTAATATTAATTTTAAGTTAGATTCAGCAGTTCTTTTTATATATAACCTCTACAAAAACTTACACATGGGTGGAGTGCAAAGGACCAAGTAAACCTTTGCTCTGACAAAGGTGTAAATCATAAAAAATAGTAAATAAAAAAATAAATTAACTTATAAAGAGCAATGTTACAAGTGATAAATCAAATTAATATTTCTGAATAAATACCAGATCAAAGATCATATACACTGTTATCTCCGTAAAAAAATTATTATTGCCTGATCCTTTAAAATAAGAAATTTAGAAATAGAGTCGAAGTACCTTCTAATCGACTTTGTTTATTGACTGTGTATATGAATAACAAGGCAAAAAAATGATGTTTAGACGAAAATTTCAATATTTTAATTAATCTTCATATTTATTATTAGTAATAGAGCACATCTCTAAACGCATATGAAACAACATTAAACAATAAAAATTATAATTATGTTGTTAAACTAGTGAGGTGCATGGCATCGTGCCTTGAGGCAAATTTGGAACTTCCCGTATCGTTACGGAACCCAAAAAATATGCACAAAATGTGTATGCATTATTAAAATCTCTATAAAATATCTGATAAATTAATGTACATATGTCCTATAAACATGTTTGGCCGCCAAATGACATTTTTTTAACTTATTTTTATTGAAAGTCAATAACCGCCGGACCTGACCTTACAAAAATTGAATCAGTTCTTCATCTTGTCAAAACATTTAAAATGTTTTTTGAATTTTTAAAATCACGTCTTCTTATCAATGCGAATCGAATGTTTTTTGAAATATTCAAATCGGTTGATCGGTGTTCCCAAAATCATAAACGAAAATTTATATTCGCACACATACACACACACGCACACCCATACACACATACACATACACACACATATCAATTTTTTCTAAGGTATGCTAAAATGTTCAGAAGGTTTTGAAACGTAAAGATATATAAAAATTATCGTTTTCGGTTTTTTTGCGATCACTATTATAACTTACCCTATGGGAAGTTAATTAAATTAAAAAGGCACTTTTACAAGAGATAAATCAAATGAATAATTGTCCTAACTCTGCTGATAAATATTTCTGACGAAATACCAGATCGAGGTTTACAGTGTTGTCCATGTAAAAAATTGTTATTGTCTAACCCTTCAATATAAGAAATTCAGAAATCGAATCAAAAGTACCTTCAAATCGATTTTGTTGTATATGAATAACAAAGCAAAAAAATGACGTTTAGACAAAAATTTCAATATTTCAATTAATCTTCATATTTGTTATCAGTAATAAAGCACATTAAACAGCGTTAATTAATAAAAATGATAATTATGTTATTAAATAAAATTCAAATTGAAAATAGAACTCGAGTATCTTTATGCCATTAGAGAATTACTGGTATTTTTCGACCTGTTAATTTAGAATGTTGCCAATGCCTGGTACGAATTTTATATCCAATTACATTCTAATTGCGGTACTAGAAGCGGTATAGAAATCTCAATTGCGCGTTGTACCTTGATCTTGTGCATTGGAGCAGGTTAAATAAAGGCAATTGTACTAATTCACATAAGCCTTCATTGATTTGCAGTCAACACATGCCAACTTTATCGCGAACAAAATATCGATATCAATTTAATTGTTGACAATTTTATTATTGAATATAATAAACTAATAAACAATATAATATTATCTTATCAACTGTTGAATTTTTATTATATGTTGTTTGGGATCATTATGAGTCACTAAAAAGTTTTAATAATATTATTAATAACTGACTGAAATCCTTTTGAAGTAAAAAGATCTTCAATGCTGATCTATATCATTCGCAAAAAATACTTTGCATCAGTGGTATTATGCATTTAGAATTATTTACTTCTTGTAGGGATATTGTAATCGACCAAAAATTGGAAATGAAAATTTTCGCATATTTTTACGTTTCAAAGGTCTGTATATTGAAAATAATTTGGTTTTTTATTTTAATTTTGGCTAAAGTTCTAAAGCTCACTTACAAACTTTAAAAAAATAATTTTAATTTTGCAATCTAGTTCATATAAAATTCTCATAAGTATTAGACAATTTTCAGTATTTACACTAATCTATTTGAAAATATTTAATATTCCTCGGATATTTCGTCACGGTACGAGAAGTTCCAGCAATTTGCCTTAAGCCACAATTGATTTGTATGAGCCAAAAAATGTTGCTCAGGCAGATATGATTTTCTGATACTAGGAATCAAAATAAAATAGTTTTCTGAAGAAACCATATCTTTAAAATGAAATTTGATGTTCCGCGCATTGACCCAATAATAAGGGTTAAAATTTGAAAACTACTGAGTTGTTTTTTCCAACATGTCAAAGTAGTATACAATGTACCTTCTCGGCGGACTATTGTAAATCCATTAAATTTACTGAATGTCCTATATACTGGACAGTTGTAAATAAAAGAGTTAATAAAAAAAAAAAAAAAAAAAAAATTGAAAATTTTTACTTTGACCTATTTAAGGTGCTCCAATCGGGTACAAAGATTGTACACGATTTGAGCTCAAAAGAAATACTTTTTTTATGAAAATCTTCTATGTAAAAATTTAATTGATCCTAAAAACTCTTCTTAATTGTATCTATAATTATAACATATTTTAAAGTCAATAAATATTATCTCATAAGATATTAGCAACATAATACGCTGAATATTTGCGGTTGATTAATACGCGAACCACGTGTAGATATACTAATACTTCTATTTTCAGTAAAATGATGCCATATAAAGTTTCTAAGAAATTCTTAACGACAAATAAAACGTTTGTTCTCTTGTGAATTAGTAGTTTTTTGCGAATTGTTTGTCATCAAACATTTTTAGTATGTGTGTAAGCGAACTTAGACAATGCTATTTAGATTTCGTTGAAGGTAAATTTATTTTGAGATAAAGTGTTTTGTTTGATTTAAAGACGTTGATGGTGTTTATAATTTTCACTTACTTTGTGATTGAATTAACAACAAATAAATTTTTGTTTTTTTTTCTTTCTAAATACATCTAAAGAAAAGCATGACAATTTCGTGTAATGTGTGTGTCCATGAATGTGAGCCAAAATTTGATTTTTCTCAAACCAAGACGATAGAGCGCATCGTTTCTTTAGTATTAGCAGAAAAGTACTAATATCTTTAACAACATTTTGGCAAAAAAAAATCTGAATTGATTTTGAATATTAAAACCCTTTCAAAAATATCAGTTTAAATATCTTTCTTTATATTCTCCATTAGATAATGATGAAACTTTTTATAACGATCCGACCTATGAAACAATCAGTGTCAAATTATAAAAAACAGGATTAAAATTTTAATATTCAAGTATCACAATTTTTAAAGTAGATTATTTACAACTTGCCAAGGTAAGGAGACCAAACGTTCCGGGACAGTCCCGAATTTCTACCTTGCGTCCCGGGTTTACGTTGAATTTTTACACGGAATTATTATGTTTTTTTAGATATATTCAGAAAGAAAAAAACAAAAATTTATTTGTTGTTAAATCTATCACAAAGTAAGTGAAAATTATAAACTCCATCAACGTCGTTAAATCAAACAAAACACTTTATCTCAAAATAAATTGATCTTCAACGAAATCTAAATAGCAATATTTGTCCCGGATTTCGAACTTTTGTTCCGGATTATCCTGAGTTTGTGTAAATGTATAGTTTTAAATTCATTCTTCGCAATAACTTTATGATAAAATCACAACAACCTTTAAATATATGAAAATGGTCTATATAGAGCAGGTTGAAATAGCCACTCACATTAATAATTTTTAACTTTTATTTTGAGTCTTAAAAAATTAGCCACTCATATTAATAATTTTGAACTTTTATTTTGAGCCTTAAGAAAATTGATAAAAATTATGAAGTTAATTATTTTTAATTTTATTATTGTTAAGTTAAAATTTTGACATTATATAAAGCTTAACATTGAATATTTTATTGAACAAGGCCTACTAAAAGTCAGTAATTCTGATTTTATTATAAAAAAACTAATTTATATTGTATCCTTGAATAATATTTATTATTTTAAATAAAATTTAAGTTAGTATAAAAACCTTTTCTCCGATCTCGGATTATCATAACCACAAGTTGCCGCGTCAGTTTTCATGGTCACTCAAAAAACTACGGTCACCTTATTTAAGGCAAAATGCCACTTACGCCTAGGACTGTAATAGCTTAATTTAGTTGCATTTATTGTTATGTAATTTTCTTCTCATTTTTAAATTACTCATATAATAACCGTTAGTACGTAGCTGTGTCTAATCAAGTAATTAAAATTAAATCACACACTCTATTTACCTTCAAAGTAATCACCGGTCGCTTCGCAGTAATAGGCGATTAGTAAACCGCTTAAAATCACAGACAAAGCTCCTAACACAATCCATTGCGTCTTCATTTCGCAAGTATAATATATTAAATTTTTCACAAAATCTATTTACAAATAATCTATAAATTAACTAATTTCAAAACTGCATAATCACAATATAAGACTATAAATGTAGATACAACATTATTTATTTGCTTTTGACATGTGAGTAGACGACGTCTCTGTTGAGAAAAATTCTTGGAGGGGACTAGTCGCCATACCCCTCCACTAATAGTTAATTTAACGCGTTATTAAGTGAGTTATACTTTTAAAGATAATAATTTCATACCTATTATTAATTATTAATTGCAACGGTTCCTGAGCATAGATACTATATCGAAATATTCTTAGTTGTGGCTTATAGTTAATTTTAATTATTTTATTTATATGAATTTATTTGACTTTCGTATCGTATCGTATCGTATCGTATAAGTTAACTTATTAATTCACATATTAATTAATATTATGTGAATAAAGTAAGCTTGTGAGGATAATTGGCTTCACAATATCATTTAAAAATTTGGATTTTTAACTTCCCGTAGGTTAAGTTGTAGTAATCGCAAAAAATCGAAAATCGAAACTTTTATATATCTTTGCGTTTTAAAGGTTTCTGAATATTTTGGCATACCTTAGAAAAAATGTATGTGTGTGCGCGGATACAAATTTATGTCGACGATTTCGGGAACACAGATCTACCGATTTGAATAATTCAAAAAACATTCGATTCGTATTGATAAGGAGACGTTCTGATTAGTTTTTGACGAAGGCAGGTCTAGCCGTTTCGAAGATACGGGGCAAAAAGTGAAAGGGCAGGTCCAGCGGTTATGGACTCTCAATAAAAATAAGTTACAAAAATGTCATTTGGCGCTCAAAAATGTTTATTGGACATATGTGCATCAAATCATCAGACACTTTATAAAGATTTTAATGTGTACTCATTTTGTGTAAAATTTTTTGGGTTCCGCACCAAGCTTTTAATTACAGTACGGGAAGTTCCAGAAATTTGCCTTAAAGCAGGATGCCATGCACCCCACTAGTTGAGATATATATTTTTCACACTCTAAAATGAAATGTAGTTTTAATTATGATTGATAATATTTAATATATATCAACTTGAAAAACTTAAACTTGAGCTACCTGGAAAATAAATTATATAATTATTTTAATATTTTGATAAAGGTTTTAAAATAAAATTGTGTAGAGTTAAACTCAGTCATTCACTCAATATTCGAATAATTTGAATTGCAAACAAATTACATTTTGAGAAGATATAAATATCAAATTCTAAGGTTTAAAGTCATTCAGAATTGTTTGACAAATTTGGATAATTTATTTTTAATTGGTCTGTATTTATTTTGTAATCGGCAATTGGTGAATAACCATTGGTCGATGTTTTCTCAAAAACGGCTGGACCGATTACAAAAATTTTAAAACTATTTGATATTGTGGGTTGAGTGGGTTGACTTGCGTTGAGTGTGTTGCGTAACGATTGGCCGTAGTAAACCGATCGTACTAACCATCGTACCCCTTTTTCACCTGTTTTAAGTATTTTTTTTATTGTTTTAATCAAAACTCTTACTTTACATGTTCTATAAGCTGTTGGTTGAAGACCTAACGTATTTTATGAGAGGCAATTTATCGGTTTACCATTCTCTTATGTGTGGGGTTTTTATATTAGTTCTTACGTCTAATAGTTATTATATGATTGAAATGATGCAGCTACGAAGAACGATTTCCACTTGAAATGATATTGTGATCTATAACCCCAAGTTGAAATTTGATATCAAAGTTGCCTGATGTCAGACTACGGCCGTAGCGGGATCGAACCAGCGAACCCGGGACTAGTTGGTGCTAGCCCTCGTTCTAACCGATATAGCCACAGCTGGCCCAAGTAGCAATTATATACGAAATTCATAATTTCAAAAATCTTGAACAAATTTTCAAAACTCAAAAATTAACATAAAATTTATTTTATGAGACTCGATAAAGATTCGTATTTATTAGTAGTTTTGCGGAACGATGCCTTTCTCTATGAGTAGCAGTTAAGAGCAAAATTCTGAACTCCAAAAATCGTGAACCGATTTTAAAAATTCCAAAACAGTTCACTAAAGTAAAAAATCAGCATTGGCATTTTTTTCGTAAATAATTGATAAAGAAATTCTTTGGCATTTTTAATGAAGCCTTATATATACAATGGAGTTCACGGCTCAGACGAGTATTCAAAACTATTATAGGCCTAAAAAAACGCCTAAAACTTACGGTTTGAATTCGAAAATTTTGGCGAAAGTTGAACAAGCTGACGCAGCTTTCGTGACTATTTTCTCACGCAAAGTACGGTTTCTGACAAATATGACTAGCTGTAAGTGGAATTCTGTCTTAAGGCAATTAAGGCATCGTGCCTTAAGGCAAATTGCTGGAACTTCCCGTACCAAAAATTATTTTTTTAAAAACGATTAGCATTTTTGAAAAAAATTTACTTCAAAAAAATAAGATTTTTGACAAACAATTAGACAAAAAATTACTTTTTTTTGAAAAAAAAAATTTTTTTTAATTTTTTTTTTTAATTTTTTTTTTTGAAAAAAAAATGTTTTCTTTATTTTGACATATTTTGAAAGATCTAAACTTTTTTTCAAAGCAATCGTACTGCTTTAACTGCATAAAGACGAAATATCAAACCGCGTAAGCTCCGCCGTCGACGTCTAACGCGTAAACATTGGTACGGAACCCATAGGAATGTAAACCAAAATTATACTTATTGTTAAAATCTCTATAAAATATCTGATAATTTGATGTGCATATGTCTAATGATCATTTTTGACCGCCAAATGGCATTTTATTTTACTTTTTTCATTAGATCTCCGAAACCGCTAAACCTGCCTTTATGAAAATTTGATCGGTATTTCACCTTGTCAATACAAGTAAAACGTTTTTTGAATTATTAAAATCGGACGCTCCGTTCTCTTAAAAACTGAGTTACCGTTTTCGGCACTTTTTGCCCCGTATCTTCGGAACGGCTAGACCTGACTTCGCCAAAAACTAATCAGCACGTCTCCTTATCAATACGAATCGAATGTTTTTTGAATTAATCAAATCGATTGATCGGTGTTCCCGAAATCGTCGACGAAAATTTGTATCCGCACATACAAACACACACGCACACACACACACACACACACACACACATACATCCATTTTTTCTAAGGTATGCCAAAATATTCAGAAACCTTTGAAACGTCGAGAAATGCAAAAATTTTCATTTTCGATTTTTTTGCGATTACTATAACTTACCCTACGGGAAGTTAAAAATAATTTTGTATTTTACAGTTTCGTATAAATAAATATTTTGTAATACTTTTGCGATTACCGTACTGGGCATGCCCGTAATTTTTTCTAAAGCAAAATGCCACTTACAGCTTCCACTTTTATATTATTTTCAAATCTATTGTCGTTTAAACACTTCAAAATATTTTTAATTATATGAATATTTTTGGTATGATATAAGGAACGGTTATGATTAATTGCATAAGTATGTAATTCTTTTTCTTTAGAGAATCTTTAAATCTCGTTATTTTAGAGTACTTATTATTGGTAATTGAAAAAGTTAAGCAGTTTTAAAAGATTTGAAAAATATATTTTTATAAAAATTGTATTTTTAATTTTGTAACACCGCAAAAAATGAACAAAAGCTTAAACTTTGCAGTTAACATCAATGGTTATTGCATGTACAAGTATAAAGTTCCAAATAATAACATTAGCAAGGGTTTTAATTAAGTCATAAAATAATTAAATTAACGTTAAAAGTTGAACTCTAGTTTATTAACTAAAAATAATAATTATTAGTACTAAAATTTTATAATAATAAACGACTTTCGTTTATTCATAACTTGATCATAAAACAATAACAACAACAAAAATATATTTGCTGCATAAGTCATGGCAATGGAAATACAAATCCAATTCATAGTTTTGTATCAAGAATCTGCAAATCTAATCAAATTAAAAAGAAGATTTAATTAACATTTTCTTCCTCTTAATGTATATTTATAAATAAACAAACAATATTTACAAAGCTTCTGAAGTTTGAAAATTAATCAATCAAATGTTATAAAAATATCCTTTATTCTATAAATTTATCTAAGAGATTTCTATATTAATTAAATATAAAAAACAATATACAATTGCAACCGTGTGCTATAAATTTATTCCAATCCTGGCGGAAGCACATCGTTCACTGCAATGGGCACACATGACCCTGGTTCCATTTTTACAGATACTCCGAATGGTAACATACCAGGCTGAAAATGCCAAATAAATATCTTATTATTTTATCTAAGTAATATAACTATTATTTTGACTAATATACTCCAATTTTAATTAATTTATAAATCAGATTTGCATTAATAATTTTGTATTTTGAATTTTTAGTTGAATTAATTATATAACAACCTTTCCATCTGGTCCGAAAATAACTTCAATAATTTCATCGTCTATCGCCTTTATTTTCTCCTCATCTAATCCATTAATATACTGTTTTAAAGGTTCATGCAGATCAGGGCATTGAGTTAATGTATCTGATAATTGTGGCAACGGTAAATGAAGCAACACCTTGAATATAAAAATGATCATAAAATTACAGTAAAATAAAATAAATTATTTTTGACTCATTCAATTGAATAGCTCCTATAGATTTAAATTCTTAAATTTGATGTAGTGAGTGATATGTATCAGTAATAGATACTAAAATTCCAGAGAACATACACTTATTTATTATAATATGAAAACACGCCATAATGTAAAAGAAATCATAAACATAAAATTTCAGAGATATATTGAAATCAAATGGATTTTATGAGATTTAACTTTGAGAAGCAAAAATAAAATTGTTGTGGTAACAGCTATTAACTAAATCTTTAAAATTTAAATTTGCTTCAAAAATTGCTTGCTATTATAAACATGGAACGAAAGAATTTCAGTAGAAATAAGTAGCATTATATTGATATAGATAAATAATAATAGTTTTTGATTAACACTTAAAATTAATCTTAATATTAATTATAATTTCAAATTATATTTTATAGATTTTCGTTTTATATATCAAGAAAACTACGTGTACATTTCATTATAAACCACATTATAAATATGCTAGCTTACAATTATTATAATTACGTCCCTTCGATAGGAAATATATTTTTTAAAGTCATGCAGTAACTGTTACATTTTTTAGGTATCTTAACTCAAGATGCAATGAGTATTACCCAATATTATGCAACAATATCAGAATTGATTAAGAAGTAAAAATATTAATTTTTCATCATTAAAACAAAAATTGTAATAAAAAATTAAAAAAGTACAATGGTAAATGAGAACTAATACCATTATAGCTTTTCATAAAATAAAGTTTTTTACTCATTAATCTTAAGTCATTAATTTGGTGTTCGTATTTTTTTTATCATAAAAGAAATATATTTTTTAAAAGATATAAAAGCTATAAAAATCATTATAAATCAGATAATTATCAAAAATATACAATAAATTATACTCATAAAACGAAAACTACAATAATTAATGTATCATTAAATAACTCCGTTATTTTTGTTTTGTAAAGTGTACTATATTCACAATCATAACAACTCTTTAAATACACATTCATACATTCTAAAGATATGTCTCAAAAATTAATTGAAGCATTCATTTTCTTCCGTGTGACTAACATACTATAATTATCTGATATAAAATTAAAAAAATATTTACTTACTGGCAAACATTGCGGTTTGGTTCGTTGACAACATTTCAAAAATCCATCCCATACAAGTTTTTGAGTCCAAACCTGAAAACATATAAATTACAATCATATCAATTACATTATTGTTGTAGCCACGCAAAATATAATGATAAAATACCTGTTTGATTATGAGCCTTTGTAAAACATTCATAATTAAACTGCATAATCTTGGATGCATTGTCATTGATTGCAGGACTGTTCTCATTAACAATGTAGGTAATGGAGTTATGTCGATCAATTGTTGTATAACTACTGACATCACCTGCAAATAAATAAAATTTAATGTAAATGAACTTGAATGTTATGGAATGAATAAAACTCTCCAACATATATAATTTGTTCTATTAAAATTGATATGTCTATTGTTTATGTATATATTATTTACAAATATTATTTATCAAAGGAATAAATATATCAATAATCAATTTAGGACCTATCACCATTCTCAAACATTGAAATAAAATTTTATGGGATTGTAATACATGTAATAACTTATATTGAATAAAAATCATCAATAAAGAAAGTTCCGAAGAGATGGGTTTATTGAACTTTCTATGAAAACTGTGTAATTTATTTGTTTAAGAACTTACTTCTTGCGTGTAAATTTCCTTCTCTGCTAAACACAAACTTGTTGCTTTCACTACGAATTTTAAATCTGCACTAGTTGTGTCTATTGTATGTAACGCTACAAGCAACTCTATAGGTGTAACTAAAAATTTAAAAAAATAATGATATAAGATAATTTAGCAGTTATGATTAATTTATGAAAATTACAGTAAATTTACCTGGACTAGGATATGATGTAGGACCTGCTTGATTATTCAGCAGCTTATTAAAAACTTCCTTTAAAACTACTGGATTTAGTTTAATGAATTTGGGCAAAGAATCTATAACCTATAATAAAACCAAATAACTAATTATAAATATACTAAAAAAAATTATATATTAATATTTAATAGAAAAATATGAAATATATATCAATAATTTATTTCACAAAACGCAATTGTATCGCGAGAAGAGCCCTTTTCAGCTCTACGTTGTGAAATGGCAAATCTCCAATACTATAGTTTTCTTATTTTAGTTGGACTTCAGCTCAGCTCATAAACCTGGCTTCACCCATAATTTTTATAAATATTTACTAACCTCGTCTTTATTAAGACCATTTAATACTGGTATTAAGAATCGGACATCAGATACTTTAGTGTGATAAAGATCTCGAACTCTAGAAACTAGTTCCATGCTAGGCAAACCTAAAAAACAATATTTAGTTCATAAATGATTCTAAGTAAAACATTACATATATTTTAACAATATTACTGGAAAACTATGGAACTACTAATAATCAATATGTCAGAATATTTATTCATTGGTAATACTATTTTCAATTTTCAGAATAAAGCCACCATAATGCTTAAAAGTGCAATATTTCCAAGCTCATTTAATAACAACTTACTTCTTTCGGTCAAAATATGTATCACCCTTGTAACCAAGGTTTCAGATCCCTTTGCACAGGCCTCAACTAATTTCATCAATTCAGTATTTTCCATGCCGAGTTGTCTAACTGGTCCCTCTAATAATCTAAGAATGCACCTCTTAACATCAGGACCAGTTTGTATATAAACACGACCCAAGTCATGAATCAGCACTAAAATTTGTATTATTCTGTTTTTACTATTTATTAATAACACTCAGATCAAAATTAACTTATAGATTGATAAAAAATATTCATTAAATCACAATAAACTGTAGTGGATTACAAAGGATTTGTTTCAACATACCTGGCTTCGATGGTATCAGTGCGAGATATAAGTACAGACATTGTTTGTATAATTCTTCATTCCAGACATCTGTTTTAATAGGTCTGCCTAATGATGGTCCAAATAATTGATTTGATGGTTCATCTAATGTTAAATAGTTCATGAATGTTGAAGCTCGGTCATCTACTTGATTCATAATTTCTTCGCTATGCTTATAAACTTCTACAGTTGTATTAATGGCATACTCTCGTATGTTTTCCAATTCATGAACTGCATAATGCAAAGAAAAAATTATTTATTATCCACCAAATTTCTACTTCATATTGAATTAAAAAAGTATTGCATGTAGTTTTTAATTTATATCAAATTATTATTTTACCTGTAAAACACAATAAAACATTCAAAAGCTTTGTTTGTTTTGGAGGTTTCTTTATTATTAATTCTTTTAGAAGATTAAAAGATATTCTAAAGTTATTTTCATCTTCACACATGCTAGCCAAAATAGAAATTGTTTCATCAGTTAAACAAGGTGCTTCTAAATATATTCGAGTTAATACTAATTCTTTATCTCTAAAATCTGAATTATTTAGTAAATATTTAATCATTGAGCACAGCAACCATTCATAACTGAAATCTGGTCTTGATTCAATTTTGGTATTATTGATGCCCTTTTTCATAAATCCTGAAACAGAAAAAAACAATCTATAGAAATCCTTTGGATACACGTTTATATTCTCAGAAAACATTGCTTCATTTCTGTATTGCTTAAATTGACTGATAATTTTATTTTTGATGATATTTTGAAACTATTATTTATTACAGTATTCTGATACTATACTTTATGTAATAATGCACACAAAAGCATCATTTAATTAAAATTATGTATAATCTAAATTTCTTCAAAGCAAAAAGTTTTTATTAGAATTTCATTCTGGTATTCAACTTCAAAGATTGTTAATATTTATATCATAGCACCTTGTAATATACTGTATTCTTCATAAAGCCAAGAAAATGCTAAGTCAAGTCTATTTTTAATATCTAACAATATATATTCTAATGCTGTTTGACGAATATCTGCTTTAAATGATGTTGCTAATGTAGTAACAATTTTACGACGTTCCACCATTACACCTCCTTGTATAGATTCTCTTTCAGTTTTCAATATTCTGAAAAAAAAATCTTTGATCATTAATTGATTTGTATATAAATATCTATATCATGATTGAAATCTACACTATTTTTTATTTTTGAATCAAAATAATGCAGCATTTTGCATTGAAAAATATCACAGTTTGAAAGAAAAGAATGAAATTATTCTACAAATTTATGATTTTTATAAAAAAAAAGCGCTTTAAATAATATCAATATAATTGATTCCATAAATGATATGCGTATATTGAATTCTAATAACAAACCTTCGAAGAGCTAATAGCAACAATTGCTCTTTAACATCAGGCATAAGTGGTTTTGTGAGCTCTTGCAATTTCAAAGTTTTCACACGCATTTTAAGTGCTTTAGTATTTATTTCTGATCTGCGTTCTTTCTCCATATTTTCTCTTAATTTCTTCATAGCTTCTAAACGTACAAGCTCACTATTTTCATTATCTTGTGCATCTTCATCCATTTTTGTATTTTCTTCAAGCCTTACATTCGGTTTATTAATTATTAAATCTTCTTTTGCTCTTGACATTAGTGTATCTTTTATCAAAGATCCTGAAGGTCCCATACTCAAATCTGTTAATTTCTCTCCAATCAATTTGGAAATATTTTTAATATGTGCAATAGAACCAGAATTAGGAATTGGAGAATACTCTTGAATAAATTGCGCTGGTATTTTACTTGGAAGTTTTAACATAGTTTTCATAACTAGCTGCACAACATTGTCAATATTTTGTAACTTTTCAAAAGCAAATTTTTCATTAGTTGCATTTATTTCCTGCCTTTTTTTATCTAATTCTTCAAGTTCTAATTCTGCTTTGCTTTTCTCTTCCACAACTTCTGGATCCAACCTAGGCTTTTTGATTGTTAAATGTTTATTTAATTCTTGTTCCAAAAACCTCTTTTGCCGTCGACGTTCCTCAGCTTTATCAATTTTAGGAGTATTTTTAGTAATATCTGCTTGAGAAGCACCCAATTCAGTAAGCAATTGAGTAATGTTATCATGATAATCTATGCTAGCCGGATGTTTTAAAATATTAAACAATTGTAATTTTAATTGTTTGCGAACATTGTTCACTTGAGAACTGGATAATGTTGGTGGCAAATTTGCATTCAAGCTATCTAATGCATCTAGAACCTTTGGCATAAATTGCGATCGCAACTTTGCTATTGTGCATAAAGTTCCCATACATGCCATTAAATTTACACTTGAAATGTGTTGAGAATTATGAAAGTGCAGCAATGCTTGGAAAATTTGTCTAAAAATAGTGAAATTATTAATAAATTACAGTAAATTATAATTACAATTATTTCTAGAATGATGTATAAACTCCAAATAATATTTTCTAAAAAAAAAATTAAATGCTTACATTGCTTCTTCTTCTAACTTGCGTCTTCTAGCAACTTTTAAAGTTAATGGAACATCATCTAATGAAAAATCAGCGAGTCCAGCTTGTTTATTCTGATTATTGTCGGTTGAATCTTTATCTCTATGTGTTTGGAGTAAAACAATGCTTTCTAAACATTTTATAGCATTTGTTCTTATTCCGTCATTATCATTATCAATCATGGTAATTATCTGATTCTGTCAACAATATAATAAATTATATTAGACATAAGATGCTAACCTCATGCTCACTATATCAAGTAGTATTTTTGTATTATAAATAGAATAGATGTTTATTTGAATTTATAAAATAGTACCACTTTTAAAAAATATCTCTTTATTCAAGAATCAAAACCAGTGATCATTTATGAATAAGTTAAAGTTAGTTAAAATTATCACGGAAAAATTGAATAAAAGTAATAAACATTGAAATTAATCAATATGGTGTATATGGTCAATATGTCTATAATTATAATAACCTTTGCTTGGCATAAATATTTCCATGATTGCTCCATTTGTTCTGTAACTTGAGGAGCATTACTTAAGTGCTGCAAAGCACAACGGTAAACTAATCTGGCTGCCTGCACAGCTCTCTTTTGTACTTGAACGGATTCATCACATAACAACATCAAAAAATGCCGGCAAACATAGGGAAAGAGCGATGAATCCGTCTTACTGAAATATAATTTAAAAAAAAATATTAGCCCAAGTTAAATTAGCATTATATAATTTATACTATATTCAGAACTATATTATATTCAAAAAGTTACTTGCTTTTATAATATATATTTATTTTATTCAGATAATGATAATATACAGCACGAAAATGAAAACGATAAATGAAAAATAGTTACTAAAGTTGTATTTTACATAATTATATAATTAAGAGTGACAACAGAACTTTATTTTTACACACTCAGTAAATAATAGAATTGAAACAAAGCCTTCATTAAATAAGTTTTAGTTAAAATCTTGAGCGTTGGTTGAAATAATAAATAGTTCTAGTAAATATTCTGTATAAACAGTTAGCAATTGAATTCGACAGCTCGTAGAATTAAATAAAAGCTTCTGTAATATCTGTTTCATGTATTTTAAATTTTCCAATCCAAAATGTCATTAGTTTTTTTTAATACTATAATATACAGATGGACTATACGAGATGCAAAAGTAAAAAGATCCTACAACAATTTGTAAAAGGTTTATTCTTGTAAACATACTTAGATTTTGAAACAACAAAACTAAACCAACATTATTTACAATTTATTATTAAAAACATGAGCTGCTTACCAAAGATCTTCAATAAACGCAACAACAGCTTTTTTGACATCTTGGATTGGATCAGCACAAAAATCTAGTATGTTATCCAAATAAGTCTTTGCTAAACTGGGCTCTTTATGTAATATATATTCTTGAATTTTTTTTATCAAAGTCACTTTTTCAGTTGTATCAGCTAGTGATGCTTGGTTTAGCCAATCTACAACCTAACAGTAAAAATGCAAAAATATAGAAAAATGAACAAAATTGATGTAAAACATTTGTAAAAAATAACTACACACCACTGATGTGGAATTATCTGAACTCTCAATGTTTTGTTCAGAATTTTCATCATAAAACATATCAATCGCAGGACCTGACATATTGAGGTTATATTTTCAAATATTTTTTTATAAAATCTAATCAAATATGCTCAAAGTAACTTAATTAAATTGTTTGAGTAGTGTATGACATAATTATCAGGTAAATATTATTTATATGCTATTATTATATGTAGTAATTAAATATATTAAAAAGTTGTTGACAAATGAGCAAATCCATTTTTGTAAGTATTACCAGATGCGAACTTGCTGCTTGTTTGTTTAGTTTGAAGAAAATGCGGTTAATTCAAATGTATTATACGACGTTACACATATTGTAATTGTAACAGATTCTTATAAAACCATTAGTTACAAAGAAAAGATTGAGCCGATTTTTTTATAATCTTAATATTAGTAAAAATAGCATTTAAACCTAGTACTTGTAATGTTCAAATTCTCTTTCAGACAATTAATTAATTTTGGTAATTTGTTCACAATTGTATCATTTAATTGATTTTGCAATTGTTGATAAATAAATAAACCTCTCGTAAAATAATAAAAAATAACAAGCTGTATTTATTGAACAAAAATATATTATGTATTTCAATATAATTTCATTCATTAACAATATTGAACATGCTCTCCTAAAATTTCTTCTGTCATATTTGAAGTCAAGACCATGAGCGGTGCAGCTAAATAATTTTCATTATTATTAATAATAATCTCATAAGTATTTGGATCCAGCAAGTTGTTATCAATAATAGGTTCTTCAAAAATCTCTGCATCTTTGATTATGAATTTTGGTCCTTCATCTGTGTCTGTCCTGATCTCTTCTTCACTTTCATGAGCACTCTTCATGTGCATCTTAAGCCTTAAACATAATATATTTAAAATATTATTTTGCTATGAAAGTATATTCATAACAAAGCTTCTTGATTATTCAAAAAAAAAATATTTTGCCATGCAAGTGAAAATTGATAACATGATTGTATACTGCTTTACAGTACAGTATAATATAACTGGTTTAATAAAAATTGTTGTATATCAAAAATCAACCTCAATATATTTGTAATTATTTATCAAATTATATCATACCTTCCAGACTGTGTATAAGAACGACCACATATATTGCATAAATACGGCCGTTCTCCAGTATGTATTACCATATGACTAATTAGAGATTGTTTAAGAGTAAAACTTGAGCCACATGATTGACATTTAAATGGTTTTATACCTATAATAAAGTTTAAATAGTATTAATAAATAAATCAGATTGTGAAAATACTATATCTTTCCTGATATGCTCATGGTGTATCAGAAGAGTTTTGAAAAAAAAAAAAGACTATATAAAAATCTTACAACATACGAACCTTGGTGTATTTTTTCATGAGAAACTAAACTTCTCTTAAAGTGAAATTTTTTATCACAATATGAACATTGTAAATGTTTTTGCTCTGAAAATATAGAAAAAATTAAAATGAAAACAACAAGTTAATGTCCTTAGAAGATTTCTTAGTTATAGAATTATATTACTTCATCTTATACCATAAATAATATAAATAATGTAATGAATTTCTAATTTTAAGATGAATAGAAAAAAATTTAGATCTATGCAAATACAAATATTTCTGGCAAATGGCACACAATAAACCAAATGGTGAAGATCAAAAATCAACTTTTTTTTTGACAAAATCTATAACATTGTCTTTAGAGAAGATAATTATATTCTATCATTATGGTTGCCAAGTAATAAAAGAATAAACTATTTACCTGAATGAGTAATTAGATGTTGTTTTAAATGAGAAGGTCTAGGAAAATTTTTGCCACATGTGTCACAAGTATATGATTTTCCATTGTGTATTGTGAGATGGGTTTGTAAAGTACTATATTGAGCAAAAGCTTTATCACAAAATGAACATTTATAAGGCCTTTCGCCAGAATGAGTTCTTGAATGCGATTGCAAATGATCCCAGCGAGAAAAACTTCTATCTTTAATATAATAAAAAAATATTACTTAAAATTAAATTAAATGTCATGAAAATGCTTTTAATCATAAATATGAAAATAAATAAATAATACTTACCACATATTGGACAAGTATGTTTAGCGTCTCCCCTATGTAATTTCATGTGGCTATCAAGAGAGTCAGAACTCGAAAGAGATTTTCCACAAGTGTAACACAAATACAGTGTTTTATCAGTATTATCAATATTATCAGTATTGAAGCAAGTTCTTTTCTTTATATGGAGTGCTCTAGCACTGCTGGAGACAAATTTTTTCAAACAATTCGAGCATTCAAATGGCTTCTCACCTAAGTGAATATTATATATGGTAATACATGTTACTTCATAATTATAATATGATAATCTAAATGATATTGAAAACCGATAGCAATAGCGTTTTCCTGATCAACAGATAATAGAACTTAAATTCTACATTTTATGAATTGCAAATGCTATAACTATTATAATATCTTCAATGCGTAAAACCGACCCTTTATGTCTTCTGGTATTTGAAACTTATTTAAATCTGAATTACAAAATAATTTCTAGAGCTATAGAGTAGTATTAAAAAGGATTCGAAATATGAATCACTTATTGAAAATTATTATTTTTGTCACATATTAGTAACATTTCAATGAACACATGAATCATCACATCAAAAGCATATAAATATGAATATCAAACCTTCAAATATTCAAATAGTGATTCCACATCATATTCACCTGTATGCATTCTTTTATGTGCAGTATAAGAACTTGAATGAGCAATTTGTAAACCACAAATAGTACATAAATATGGCTTTGCAGTGAGTTCCTGGTTTTCAAGATTACCTTCTGAATGAAACCCAATATTAAGTACTTCATTATTTACCAATTTTATAAATAAATACTTACTCGTATATTCAGTTTTAGAAAAATACTTTCTTAGCTTTCTTTCAGAGTTATGAATTTTCAATCTAAATGTGTTCAAACGCTTTAATTCTCTTATACATTTTAAACAAATTTGTTGAGGTAGATCATCATCTTCTCTGTACTGAATAAAAAAAAGTATGATAAGAAAAAGTGTCATTAATCCGAACTTTTATCATAATCAGTATGACTATCAAATTATTGCTGGAAGTCTATTAATATAAATTAGAACTTTCTATTATCACATTTGTTATTTTTTTTTCAAATATTCATGAAAGAAAAATATCCAAGCATTACCTTTGTATTTGTAAAAGACATTAATATTTTCAATATGTCTTTGTTTGCATCTTCAAAAAGATTTTTCATATTTTCACATTGTAGCGTACATATGCGGCATATAAGTGTTAATTGGGACGTACTCTACAAACATAATTTAATTTTTTTATTAGTTATTAGATATTATTTACACATCGAAATAATAATACATGTTACTAACCTTGTTAGTTTCAAGCGTTTTGTTGTCTTGGGTGCTATTCATATTCGAGTAGTATAAAATACTGATATTCAAAATATGAAATATTCAATGATCATCTGACTAGTAGTAAGATGAGTTTAGTTAATAAATTTAATATTAATATTCAACAAGCTCATATTATTAAAAGCTCATATTTTATTATCCTGTTAATGATGACTTATTTGTTACATGTTTATGATAGTTACTTCTCAATAGATTTTTTTTATCTATTTTTCATATAAAATCTAAATTATGTTTAACTATCACCTGGTTATTAATGTTGTTTTAAGACTTTTAAGTAATCTCATTACTGTAATTACTTTTAAGTAATAATGTTTACTTATCTATGTCAGTTGTCAAATTTGATCAAAAAGAAATAGTTCTTCTCTGTTGGCGACAATGAATCCTGTAAAACCAATGTTGGTGAAACTGAATGGACTGCAGTGTTGTATCTTTATTTAATTATTCTGTGGTTTTCTGAATAAATCTATGAACTAAGATTTGTTCAAAAATATACGTCAACCGTCATCATCAAACTATCTTTTGTTAAAACGACGAATGTTTTGAGTTTTCGTCATTTATTGAAGTTACGCAAAATTTGAATTAATACTTTAATAATGGCTCAATTCAATTATTTAAATGAATTCAATAATATTATGTCACTTGACGGTGCTATAACAAAGGGACCGTTACCTAGATGGCAAAAGAAAGAACTGGATGCTTCGACCAGCAGTTCTAGCGGTAATATTTCTCGACAAAAGTTGTCCAAGAGTCAGCTGTGTAATTCTAGTAGTACAACTTCTAAAACGCCTAACAAATATAAACCTGGAGGCAGTAAGAAGACACCTTCAAAAACACCAAAGAAGTCCTCTGGCACACCGACTCCAGGTAAATTGACAAAAACACCTGGAGATGTAGGTGATCGTTTTATCCCTTCAAGGGCTAACTCCAATTTCGAACTAGGGCATTTCAAATTTAATCAACAATCTAGTCAAGAGAATGGCGAAGATCAAGTGGTTTCCAGTCGGGAATCTGAGATGCAGAGACTCGTCAATAACGCATTAGGTAATAATCCTAACCAAAGAATTTAGCATACTCAAATAAAGCACCAGCTGCTCCTGATTCTCATCAAAATCCTCTAAAGGTGGTTTATTCACAATCACGTACACCTGCAAGTGCTAAAGCAGGTTCCAGGTACATTCCTCATGCCCCAGATAGAATATTGGATGCCCCTGAAATAATTGATGACTACTATTTAAATTTACTGGACTGGAGTCCCGATAATGTATTAGCTGTTGCACTAGGCAATCAAGTATATTTATGGCATGCTGAATTTGGCACCACGGAAGAATTGTTAGGGTATGAAGGTAATGAACATGCTTGTTCTTTAGCTTGGGTTGGTCAAGGCAATCATTTAGCTATAGGAACTTCTGAAGGTAATGTAGAGGTATGGGACTGCAATCATATGAAACGATTGCGTGTTATGAGTGGACATGGTGGTCGAGTTGGATCTTTGTCATGGAATAACTATGTTATAACTTCTGGCAGTCGCACTGGTCACATTATTCACAGTGATGTTAGACAGCGTGAACATCTTATATCCAATATTGACGCTCACGATCAGGAAGTCTGTGGATTAAAATGGTCTCCAGATGGCAGATATTTGGCATCTGGTGGAAATGATAATATTTTAAATGTATGGTCTGCTGTCAGAGGCCAATGTTATGGAGAAACTACTCCTGTACATGTTTTCAATTCACATCAAGCAGCAGTCAAAGCTATTGCATGGTGCCCTTGGCAAAATAATATTTTAGCAAGTGGAGGAGGCACTGCTGATCGTTGTATAAAAATTTGGAATGTCAATACAGGAACTAGTGTTAGCTCAACAGATACCCACAGCCAAGTTTGCGCTCTGTGTTGGGCACCGCAATATAAAGAATTAGTATCAGGGCATGGATTTACTGACAACCAGTTAATCATCTGGAAATTCCCTGCTATGACGAAACAAGCTGAATTAAGAGGGCATACTGCCAGAGTTTTGAATTTAGCGCTTTCTCCAGATGGTACAACAATCATGAGTGCTGGAGCTGATGAAACTCTAAGATTATGGAAATGCTTTGTACCAGACCCATTGAAGAAAAAGTCAGGCGTTGAAACTTCGAAACAGAGCTTAATTTTGAGACAATGCATTCGGTAATTGTTTTAACTAGCATAAGCTAAATTGTTTTTAGCATTAAATTGTATGGTATTTTATTTATATATGTAATTTTATTGTGTAGTTTAATTTTGATTTATTTTAACAAATAACTATAATATGTATACTTTTTAATGACTGAATATATAGCTTTTCTTCATTTTAATTCTTAAATTTGTTAATTAAATAGATATGTTGTATTATTAATAATGAGTGTAAATATAATAATCTATGTAATAAGAATAAATGAATCTTATATCACTAGACTGGAGTATTATATATTTCTTTAATTATCAAAAATATATCAATATATTTTAATTATTGCTTTAAGATACTGGTTTATATACATTTAATCTAAAAAAATATTCTTAATGGCATTACAATAAGTTTTAGTAAATCAATTTATTTATTGTGAGTTTTATCATAAGTATTTTTATGTTTATAGCCCTGAACATATCCGTCGTTGCTAGTTGAATCTTCGCGGCTTGCTTTGCCCTTACCTTTGGCCACTTCTATCGAAACGTTGGGCATGTGTTCCAGTGTAAGTTGATGGGTCTGTTAGTCTTTGCAACGCACTCGTCACTTCAACGATCTATGTTATTTCAGAAAAGAAAACAGTTTTATTAGAAAATATCTTTTGTCCTGGAAGAATCCTGGATTTTTTTCCTGGACTCTCGACTTTTTGTATAAGCAAAATTTTTCCCAGATGGTCCCATTTTTTGAAAAGGGTTTTATGTTCAAAATATATTTCTACTAAATTATTTACAAAATTTGAACCGAAAAACCAGTGCATATCAGAACATAGATACTCTAAAAGCGATATTATTTATTATTCGCTTATATAATTATTTGTAGTAATATTTTTTAATGATTGATGCAAAATCTAGAGAACTAATTGCTATCTAATAATTACCCCTGAAGTAAACTTTACTCCATCATTTAAAGTTTGTTAAAACAAAACTTTTAGTATCAAGAAGAAATAATATGAAATAGTTTATTTACAGTGGCACCTGCTGCAAGTCCAGGCATACCGCTATGTTTTAATTTTGCTTTTATTTCTTTGGAATCAACATTTTTGGACTGTGCTAGATCATCTATGAACTTCAAGTAATTTTCGAAGGTCAGAGTTCGAGATCTAATTTAAAATATACGTTAGCATATTCATCATTTAAACTTTTTTTTTATTTTGGAACGATTATAACTTGAATTTTCCAAAACAAATGCCAGTGTGTCTGTTGTTGTTATCTCTTTACCAATAACTTTTGCTTGTTTCATCCATTTATCAGATTGAGTTAATGTTATAGTTTCTCCATTAGATCTCGTATCGCCAAATTTTGAATATGCTGCAAAGAGGTGTTGAAGTCGTGACATTTTAATGGGGCATCGTACACGGAGTTTTGGAAAATAAAATGGAAAAGAATTTAACTTGTATTGAACATCATTTTGTATTGTGAAAACAATTGGAATTTGTTTTATATTGCAAATGATTTGATTGACATTTAAAATATAAAAGAGGAATGATTTTTTTATATTAAAAAAAATTAAGAGAAATTAATTTTGTTATATAAATATAACAAATATATAAATTATGATGTATAACATGCTCATCAGATCATAAAAATGAACAAGTCATAATTATCTAGTCTAGCTAATTGCACACAACTATCTTTAAGGTAATTGTCAGCAATTTTTCATTGCAATTTAAGGTAGTAATCATGTAGTAATCTTATTTGAATTGAACATTTATTTATGATACGCTATCTTGTTAATAATTCATAACAATATTTTTTCTTATATATATGCCATGATACATAATTTTTGTTCTTTGTCATTAGATGTTATTAAAAAATACAAATTTAAATATTATTATTATGCTATTATTCTTCTATATTTATTTTTATATAATTTATTTCTTAAATATTTTATACACAGAATTATAATATTTTTAAAATCATAAAGTACTTCTATATTTTTATATTACTTATATATTTTGCTAACCATAGTAAGAATAAGAACTAAAAAATTTATAGTGAGAATAATTGCAATTTTTTA